>NW_012312114.1:0-2286 GCF_000151885.1 Dipodomys ordii | reverse complement strand
GAAGAAGAAGAAGAAGAAGAAGAAGAAGAAGAAGTATAGAAGAAGAAGAAGAAGAAGAAGACGACGACGAAGGAGAAGACGAAGAAGAACATAAAGAAGAAGAAGAAGAAGAAGAAGAAGAAGAAGAAGAAGAAGAAGAAGAAGAAGAAGAAGAAGAAGAAGAAGAAGAAGAAGAAGAAGAAGAAGAAGAAGAAGAAGAAGAAGCATAAGGAGAAGCATAAGGAGAAGCAGTAGAAGCAGAAAAAGCAGAAGCAGGAGGAACAGAAGCAGAAGAAAAAGAATAAGCAAAAAAAGCAGAAGCAGAAGCAGGGGGAGAATCAGAAGAAGGATAAGGAGAAGGAGCAGCAGAAGGAGAAGCAGAAGTAGAATGAGAATAGGAAACAGAAGGAGAACAAGAAGGAGAAGCAGGAGAAGCAGAAGAAGCAGAAGTAGAAGGAGAAAGAGAAGGAGAAGAAGTAGAAGCAGAAGTAGCATCAGAAGAAACAGAAGAAGAAGAAGCAGAAGAACCAGAAGCATAAAAACAGAAGAAGGAGAAGAACAGAAGCAGAAGCAGAAGGAGATGCAGAAGCAGAAGGAGAAGCAGAAAGAGTAGCAGGGGAAGCAGGAGAAGGAGAAGCAGAAGAAACAGGCGAAGCCGAAGAAGCAGAATCATAATCTGAAGCAGAAGGAGAAACAGAAGAAGCACAATCTGAAGCAGAAGCAGAAGAAACAGAAATAGTAGAATAAGCAGAAGCAGAAGCAGCAGGAGAAGCAGAAGAAGAAGATGGAGAAGGCGAAAGAGGAAGATTAGGAGTAGGAGAAGCAAAAGGATAAGCAGAAGCAGAAAGAGACGCAGAAGGAAAGGCAGCACGAGAAGTAGGAGAAGCAGAAGCAGGAGAAGCAGAAGAAACAGAAGGCGCAGAAGCAGAATGAGAAGCAGAAGGAGAAATTGAAGCAGAAGCAGAAGCAGAAGGAGAAACAGAAGCAGAAGGAGAAGCAGAAGAAGGAGAAGGAGAAGGAGAAGCAGAAAAAGAAGCCGAACGAGAAGCAGGAGAAGCAGAAGCAGGAGAAGCAGAAACAGAAGAAACAGAAGAAGGAGAAGAAACAGAAGGAGAAGCAGAAACAGAAGGAAAAGCAGAAAGAGAAGCAGGAGAAGCAGAAGAAGCAGCAGCAGGAGAAGCAGAAGCAGAAGAAGCAGAAGCAGAACCTGAAGCAGAAGGAGAAGCAGGAGAAGCAGAATCTGGAGAAGCAGAAGGAGAAGCAGAAGCAGAAAGAGAAGCAAAAGCAGAAGGAGAAGCAGAACTACAAGCAGAAGAAACAGAAGAAGCAGAGGCAGTAGCAGAAGAAGCAGAAGATGCAGAAGCAGAAGGAGAAGCAGAAGGAAAAGCAGAAGAACGAGAAGGAGAAGTAGAAGGAGAAACAGAAGGAGAAGCAGAAAGAGAAGCAGAAGAAGGAGCAGGAGCAGGAAAAGCAGCAGGAGAAGCAGAAAGAGCAGCAGAAGGAGAAGCAGGAGATGCAGAATCAGGAGAATCAGAAGCAGAAGAAACAGGAGAAGGACAAGAAGCAGAAGCAGAAGGAGAAGCAGAAACAGAAGCAGAAGCAGAAGCAGAAAGAGAAGGAGGGAAGCAGAAGAATCAGAAGCAGGAGAAGCAAAAGCATAAGAATCCGAAGAAGCAGAACCTGAAGCAGAAGGAGAAGCAGGAGAAGCAGAAGAAGCAGAATCTGGAGAAGCAGAAGGAGCAGAAGGAGAAGCGAAGGAGAAGCAGAAGCGGAAGAAGAAGCATAAGGACAAGCACAAGCAGAAGGAGATGCAGAAGGAGAAGCAGGAGAAGCAGAAGAAGCAGATGCAGAAGAAGAAATAGAAGTAGGGGAAGGAGAAGGAAGAGCAGCAGAAGCAATAGGAGAAGCAGAAGGAGAAGCAGAAGCAGAATGAGAAGCAGAAAGAGAAGCAGTGGAAGCAGAAGAAGCAGGAAAAGCAGAAGCAGAAGAAAGAGAAGAAGAAGAAGAAGAAGAAGAAGAAGAAGAAGAAGAAGAAGAAGAAGAAGAAGAAGAAGAAGAAGAAGAAGAAGAAGAAGAAGAAGAAGAAGAAGAAGAAGAAGGAGAAGCATAAGGAGAAGCAGTAGAAGCAGAAGAAGCAGAAGCAGGAGAAGCAGAAGCAGAAGAAAAGTAATGAGCATAAGAAGCAGAATCAGAGGAAGAAGGAGAAGGAGCAGCAGAAGGAGAAGCAGAAGGAGAATCAGAAGGAGAAGCAGAAGAACAAGAAGCAGAAGCAGAAGAAGCAGCAGAAAGAGAAGCAGAAGCAGCAGA
>NW_012312113.1:0-2286 GCF_000151885.1 Dipodomys ordii | reverse complement strand
CAGCGGGGTACACAGCAGGACACAGTGGGGACACAGCGGGGACACAGCAGTGGACACAGAGGGACACAGAGGGGGACACAGCGGGACACAGCGGGGGACACAGTGGGGGACAGCGGGGAAACAGCGGGACACAGCGGGAAACAGCAGGGACATAGCGAGGACACAGCGGGACACAGCGGGACAAAGCGGGGACAGAGTTGGACACTACGGGGTACACAGCGGGACACTGTGGGGACACAGCGAGGACACAGCGAGACACAGTGGGACACAGCAGAACACAGCGGGACACAGAGGGGGACACAGCGGGACACAGCGGGATACACAGCGAGGACACAGCAGGACACAGCG
This sequence comes from Dipodomys ordii, assembly GCF_000151885.1. NCBI lineage: Eukaryota > Metazoa > Chordata > Mammalia > Rodentia > Heteromyidae > Dipodomys > Dipodomys ordii. Next base: position 1,938 of record NW_012312113.1, on the reverse strand, counting down.
GGACACAGCTGGGACACAGCGAGGACACAACGGGACACAGTGGGACACAGTGGGACACAGCAGGACACAGCGGGACACAGCAGGGGAAACAGCGATAAACAGCGTGGGACAGAGTGGAGGAAACAGCGGGACACAGCGGGGAAAACAGCGTGACACAGCGTGACACAGCGTAGGACAACGGGGACACAGTGGGACACAGCGGGGAACAGAGCGAGGACACAGCGGGACACAGCGGGACAAGCGGGGATACAATGGGACACAGCGGGACACAGTGGGACACAGCGGGGACACAGCGGGGACACAGCGGGGGACACAGCATGTCACAGCAGGACACAGCGGGGGATACAGCAGGACACAGCGGGGGACACAGCGGGACACAGCGGGGACACAGCGGGACATAGCGGGACACAGCGGGACACAGCGGGGGACACAGCGGGACACATCGGGGTACACAGTGGGGACACAGCTGTACACAGCAGGGTACATAGTGGGGCATAGCGGGACACAGGGAGGACCCAACGGGACACTGCGGGACACAGCATGACACAGCGGGGGACACAGCGGGACACAGCGGAGGACACAGTGGGGGACATAGCGGGACACAGCGGGGGACACAGTGGGAGACACAACGGGGACACAGCCCGACACAGCAGGAAACAGCGGGGGACACAGCGGGACACAGCGGGGGACAAGCGAGCACACGGTGGGACACAGCGGGACCAAGCAGGGACACAGCGGGGACACAGCGGGGGACACAGCGGGGACACAGCTGGACACAGCGGGATACACAGCAAGGACACAGCCGGCCCAGCGGGACACAGCGGGGACACAGCTGGAAACAGCTGGATAGGTACACAGCGGGACATAGCGGGGACACAGAGAGGACACAACGCGACAGAGTGGGGGACACAGCGGGACACAGCAGGACACAGGGGGACACAGCGGGGGACACAGCGGGGGAAACAGCGGGACACAACAGGGGACACAGCGGGGACACAGCCGAACACAGCGGGGGACACAGCGAGGACACAGTGGGACACAGTGTGGGACAAAGCGGAAGATAGGGGGGGACACAGCGAGGACAGAAAAGGACACAGCGGGGACACAGAGGGGATTCAGTAGGGGACACAGCTGGGGACAAAGCGGGACACCACGGGACACAGTGGGACACAGCGGGACAAAGCGGGGACACTGCGGCCACACAGCGGGACAAAGCGGGGGACACAGCGGGACACAGTGGGGGATACAGCCGGGACAAAGTGGGGGACTGAGCGGGGGACACTGCAGGACTCAGCAGGGACACAGCGGGACACAGCGGGACAAATCGGGGACAGAGGGGGCCAGCGGGACACAGTCGGACACAGCGGGGGACACAGTGGGACACAGCGGGGGACACAGCGGGGGACACAGCGGGACACAGCAGAGACACAGCCGGACAAAGCGGGACACAGCATTGGTCACAGCGGGACACAGCGGGGGACACAGCGGGACAAAGCGGAGACTCAGCGAGAACACAGCGGGGGACACAGAGGGGGCCAAAGTGGGACATAGTGGGACAGAGCAGGACACAGTGTGACACAGCGGGACACAGCGAGGAACAGAGCGGGACACAGCGGGGGACACATCGAGGACACAGCAGGACACAGCGGGGGACACAGCGAGGACACATCGGGACACAGTGCGACACAGCGGAGGACAAAGCGGGAGACAGCGGGGGACACAGCGAAGACAGAGCAGAACATAGCGGGGACACAGATGGGACTCAGCGGGGGACACAGTGGGGGACAAAGCGGGACACCACGGGACATAGTGGGACACAGCGGGGACACTGCGGGGACACAGCGGGACAAAGCGGGGGACACAGCAGGACACAGCGGGACACAGCAGGGGACACAGCCGGACATAGCGGGGGACAGAGCGGGACAGAGCAGGACACAG
>NW_012312112.1:0-2286 GCF_000151885.1 Dipodomys ordii | reverse complement strand
TCCTTCTGCTTTAGGTTCTGCTTTTGCTTCTTCGGCTTCTTCTGCTTCTTTTTCTGCTTCTCCTTCTGTTTATGCTTCTCTTTCTGCTTCTGCTTCTTCTCCTTCTTCTATTTCTTCTGATTCTGCTTCTCCTGCTTCTGCTTCTCCTGCTTCTCCTTCTGTTTCTCTTTATGCTTCTCCTTCTGCTTCTCCTTCTTCTGCTTCTACTACTGCTTCTGCTTCTCCTTCTGCTTCTGCATCTTCTGCTTCTTCTGCTACTGCCTCTGCTTCTTCTGTTTCTTCTGCTTCTCCTTCTGCTTCTCCTTCTGCTTTTGCTTCTCTTTCTGCTTCTGTTTCTCCTTCTGCTTCTCCAGATTCTGCTTCTTCTGCTTCTCCTGTATCTCCTTATGCTTCAGGTTCTCCTTCTGCTTCTTCGGCTTCTTCTGCTTCTGCTTCTCCTGCTTCTGCTTCTCCTGCTTCTCGTTGTGCTTCTCGTTGTGCTTCTCTTTCTGCTTCTCTTTCTGCTTCTCCTTCTGTTTCTGCTTCTCCTTCTGATTCTCCTTCTGCTTCTCCTTCTCCTTCTGCTTCAATTTCTCCTTCTTCTTCTCATTCTGCTTCTGCGTCTTCTGTTTCTTCTGCTTCTCTTCCTTCTGCTTCTCCTACTTCTCCTGCTGCTTCTCCATCTGCGTCTCTTTCTGCTTCTGCTTATCCTTTTGCTTCTCCTACTCCTAATCCTTCTCTTTCGCCTTCTCCTTCTTGTTCTTCTGCTTCTCCTGGTGCTTCTGCTTCTGCTTATTCTACTATTTCTGTTTCTTCTGCTTCTGCTTTAGATTGTGCTTCTTCTGTTTCTCCTTCTGCTTCAGATTCTGCTTCTGCTTCTTCGGCTTCTACTTTTCTTCTGTTTCTGCTTCTCCTGCTTCTTCTGCTTCTCCTGCTTCTCTTTCTGCTTCTCCTTCTGCTTCTGCTTCTCCTTCTGCTTCTGCTTCTGCTCTTCTCCTTCTTCTGTTTCTTTTGCTTCTGTTTCTTCTGCTTCTTCTACTTCTGTTTCTTCGGATTCTACTTCTGCTTCTCCTTCTTCTCCTTCTCTTTCTGCTTCTTCTGATTCTCCTGCTTCTCCTTCTTGTTCGCCTTTTGTTTCTGCTTCTCTTTCTGCTTCTGCTTCTCCTTCGGCTGCTCCTTCTCCTTCTCCTTCTTCTGCTTCTCTCACTGCTTCTGCTTCTGCTTCTTTTGCTTATTCTTTTTCTTCTGCTTCAGCTTCTCCTGCTTCAGCTTCTTCTCCTTCTACTGCTTCTCCTTATACTTCTCCTTATGCTTCTCCTTATGCTTCTCCTTATGCTGCTTCTTCTTCTTCTTCTTCTTCGTCTTCTTCTTCTTCTCTTTCTTCTGCTTCTGCTTTTCCTGCTTCTTCTGCTTCTACTGCTTCTCTTTCTGCTTCTTGTCCTTCTCCTTTTTCTTCTCCTTCTGCTTCTCCTGCTTCTGCTTCTTCTGCTTTTCCTGCTTCTCTTTCTGCTTCTCCTTCTGCTTCTGCTCCTTCTCCTTCTTCTGTTTCTTCTTCTTCTGCTTCTCCCGCTTGTGCTTCTTCTAGCTTCTCCTGCTTCTCGTTCTGCTTCTCTTCATCGGCTTCTCTTTCTATTTCTGCTTCTGCTTCTTCTGATTCTGATTCTTCTCCTTCTTCTTCTCCTTCTGCTTCTGTGTCTTCTGCATTTCCTTCTTCTCCTTCTGCATCTCCTTCTGCTTGTGCTTTTCCTTCTGCTTCTTCTTCTGCTCTGGCTTCTCCTTCTCCTTCTTCTGCTTCTCCGTCTGCTTCTGCTTCTTCTGCTTTCCCTCCTTCTCTTTCTGCTTCTCCTTCTGTTTCTGCTTCTCCTTCTGCTTCTGCTTCTTGTCCTTCACCTGTTACTTCTGCTTCTGCTTCTCCTGTTTCTGCATCTCCTGCTTCTCCTTCTGCTTCTCTTTCTGCTTCTCCTGCTGCTTTTCCTTCTCCTGCACCTTCTTCTGCTTCTCTTTCTGCTTCTCATTCTGTTTCTCCTTCTCCTTCTCCTTCTCGTTCTTCTGCTTTACCTTCTGCTTCTCCATCTGCTTCTGCATCTACAGCTACTTCAGATACTGCCTCTGCTTCTTCTGTTTCATCTGCTTCTCCTTCTGCTTTTGCATCACAAAACAGCATCTGCTTCTCCTATCTGCTTCTCCAGATTCTGCATCATCTGCTTCTCCATTCTGAATAAAAATCTGCTTCAGCTTAATCGGAATCTTCTACTTTCTGCTTCTCCTGCTGCTGGCTACTATCTGCTACACCTCCTTTCTCATTTT
>NW_012312111.1:0-2286 GCF_000151885.1 Dipodomys ordii | reverse complement strand
TTGGCACTACTGGTGCTTGAAGTTGCTAAGACTCTAACCACTTTAGATTATTTTTCTGGCCAAGCCTCTCGTGAGCAATGATTGTTCCCTATGACTTCCACAAACGTGAGATAACAGGGAAATTACACTATATCTAACTTACTTTGGTTTTGTAATTTCTCACTATTTTTTTGTCAAAACTGGCCCTGATATGTCTTCTAAATCCCTGCCTTCTAATTAGCAGGGTATATTTCAGCTCAAGCTTGGACCCAGACTATTTTTCAATGTAAACATTCCATATTGATTTCTGTTTTCTAGTTATCATTAAATTCTATTGAGGTTAGTATGGATCTTTATGAAGTTCTAAGAAGAACACAGAAATATCCCTGGAATAATTTTCCTGGTTTCTTTAAATATTTATAGCATGACATCACAAGTAGGACATTAATATTTCACAAGTACTTTATGAAGACTTCAGTAGTTTTAATTATTTTGTGCACATATTAAGTCCAACATAATTTTATCAACTCTATATGAATATACCATATTTACAGACACGTTTCTTTACCAAAAATGAGTCTGTCTCATGCTTCCTTTTTATAATTAAACCCACTACTTCTCTGTCCCATCCCAAACCTGTTTCATCCTGGTAACACATTTTTTTCTCTGACTTCTAGATCATGCAATGTTTGCCTTGCATGTGTGAAGCCCTGGGTTTGATTCCTCAGTACTACATAAACAAAACAATCTGTAATTGGCACTATGACAAGTGATAGAGTGCTAGCATGAGGAAAAGAAGTTCAAGAACATTGCCAAGACCCTGAGTTCAACCCCCAGGACTAGCCAAAAATAAACATGATGCATTTTATTAAGCCTGGCACTAGAGGCTCACGCCTGTTGTCCTAGATGCTCAGGAGGCTGAGGATTGAGTTTTGAAGCCAGCCCTGGGAGGAAAGTCCATGAGATTCTTATCTCCAATTAAATCTCAGAAAATTCTGAAAGTGCTGCTGTGCCTCAAGTGAAAGAGTTCTAGCGTTCATCCAAAGGAGCTCAGGGACAGCACCCAGACCCAGATTTCAAACCTCAGGAAAGAAAAAAGAAAAGAAAAAAAACACACTAAATACTATATATAAACTGCTTTATCAAACAGCAATTTCTATACAGCTACTTAAAGTTAATTTAAAAATATGATTAGAATAAAATACCAATTACTTTGGGAAGAAGACATAGATAGAATTGAAAGGTTGTTTACAGGAGACAAAGTAAATTTTATATCATACACTTTGAGTTGAAATTTGTTCTTGTCTTCTTACATCATTTATGAAATTGACAATACTATAGTTATGGGTCAATTTCCTTGAGAAACTGATTTTATTCTTCTGTCTTTTCACAAGAAACCATAGAGGTGATTTTTTTGCCTCTTTTTTTAAAAATTGTGAACGTACCTTTCAGAGGGGTTACAATTACATGGGCAATGTAATGAGTTCATTTCTTATCAAGCGTTGTTGCCTCCTCATTTGTTTCCCCTTTCCATCCCTTCCCATCTTCCCCCACCCCACCTCCCAGCGAAAGTTGTACATTTTGTTTTTCGACATAAAGTCTTGTACATCTCATTGCTGGAATGGGTCCACCTGTATCCCTATTTAAACAATATGTTTTTTCCCTCCCCTCCAGAAATTATACAAACATCAAATAAAGAGAAATCAAGGACTTACCATGGGGAAAGGACATACAAAGAAACAAAGAAATCACCTTATACATATGTTAGAAACAATCACAAGAAAAAAAATACATTTGAATCCTTATCTTGGAGTTAATTTCTCCTCAAATAAGAGAAACCATGGGACCTATGTTTCTTTGGGCCTGGTTTACTTCACTTAATATAATTTTTTCCAAGTCGTTCCATTTCATAACAAATGGGGCAATGCCATCTTTTCTGATGGAGGCATAGAATTCCATTGTGTATGTATACCACATTTTATTGATCCATTCATTTGCTGAGGGGTATCTGGGTTGGTTCCACATCTTAGCTGTAGTAAATAATGCTGCAATAAACATAGTTGTGCTGATAGCTTTGTTTGTGATCATTTGGGTAAATGCCCAAAAGTGGGATTGCTGGGTATAGGGGAGCTGTAAGTGGAGTCTTTTGAGGAACCTCCATACTACCTTCCAAAGTGGTTGAACAAGTTTACACTCCCACCAACAATGCAGTAAGGTTCCCTTCTGTCCACATCTCCTCCAGCATCTGTTTTTATTACAATTCTTGAATATAAACATTCTAAATGGAATGAGGTGATATCTCAATGG
>NW_012312110.1:0-2286 GCF_000151885.1 Dipodomys ordii | reverse complement strand
GTCCCTGCTGTGTCCCTGCTGTGTCCTGCTGTATACTGCTGTGTCCCCCGCTGAGTCCCGCTGTGTCCCCGCTGTGTCCCCCATGTGTCCCCCGCTGTGTCCCATTGTGTCCCGCTGTGTCCCCCACTGTTTCCCCCGCTGTGTACGGCTGTGTCCCCCGCTGTGTCCCCCTTTGTCCACTGCTGTGTCCCCGCTATGTCCCGCTATTTCCCCGGCTGTGTCCCGCTGTGTCCTCACTGTGTCCCCCGCTGTGTCCCACTGTGTCCTCGCTGTGTTCCCCGCTGTGTCCCACTGTGTCCCCCGCTGTGTCCCCCGCTGTGTCCTCGCTGTGTCCCCTGCTGTGTACCGCTATGTCTTCACTGGGTCCCCCAATGTGTCCCGCTGTGTCCCCCGCTGTGTCCCGCTGTGTCCGGCTGTGTCCCGCTCTGTACCCGCTGTGTCCCTCTGTGTCCCGCTGTGTCCCAGCTGTGTACCTGCTGTGTCCCGTTGTGTCGCCTGCTGTGTCCCGTTGTGTCGCCCGCTTTGTCCTGCTGTGTCCCACTGTGTCCCCGCTGTGTCCCGCTGTGTCCCGCTGTGTCCCCGCTGTGTGCCCGCTGTGTCCCGCTGTGTACCCCGCTGTGTCCAGCTATGTCACCGCCTTGTCTCGCTGTGGCCACTCTCTGCCTCCACTGTCCCCCGCTGTGTCCCCCGCTGTGTCCCACTGTGTCCAGGCAGGGTCACTGCTGTTTCCCGGTGTGTCCTGCTGTGTTCCGTGGTGTCCCTCTTTGTCCCCCGCTGTGTCCCCCGCTGAGTCCCCGCCTTGTCACCGCTGTGTCCCACTGTGTCCTCGCTGTGTCCCCCGCTGTCTCCAGCTCTGTCCCCCGCTGTGTCTCATGCTTTGTCCCCGCTGTGTCCCACTGTGTCCCGCTGTGTCCCGCTGTGCCCCCACTGAGTCCCTTTTTGTCTACAGCTGTGTACCACGCTGTGTAACGCTGTGTGCCCGCTGTATCTACACTGTGTCCCGCTGGGTCCCGCTGTGTCCTCGCTGTGTCCCCCGCTATGTTCTCGCTGTGTCCCCCGCTGTGTCCCACTATGTCCTCGCTGGTTTCCCCGCTGGGTCCCGCTGGGTCCCCGCTGTGTCCTGCTGGGTCACACTGTGTCCTCGCTGTATCCCCCGCTGTGCCCCGTTGTGTCCCCAGCTGTGTACCCCGCTGTGTCCCGCTGTATCGACGCTGTGTCCCACTGGGTCCCGCTGTTTCCTTCCTGTGTTCCCTGCTGTGTCCCGCTCTGTCCCGCTGTGTCCCCGCTGTGTGCCCGCTGTGTCCCGCTGTGTACTCCGTTGTGTCCAGCTGTATCACCGCTGTGTCTCGCTTTGGCCCCTCTCTGTCTCCACTGTCCCCTGCTGTGTCCACCGCTGTGTCCACCGCTGTGTCACGCTGTGTCCCACGCTTTGTCCCGCTGAGTCCCCTCTGTGTCGCCGCTTTGTCCCGCTGTGTCCTCGCTGTGTCCTCCGCTGTCTGCCGCTTTGTCCCCGTTGTGTCCCAAGCTGTGTCCCGCTGTGTACCCCGCTGTGTCCCACTATGTTTCCGCAGTGTCCCCGCTGTGTACTGCTGTGTCCCGCTGTGTCCGGCTGTGCCCCCACTGTGTCCCGTTGTGTCCCCAGCTGTGTACCTCGCTGTGTCCCGCTGTGTCCCGCTGTGTCCCCCGCTGTGTCCCTGCTGTGTCCCGCTGTGTCCCGCTGTGTACTGCTGTGTCCCCCGCTAAGTCCCGCTGTGTCCCCACTGTGTCCCAATGTGTCCTCGATCTGTCCCCCGCTGTGTACTGCTTTGTCCATCCTGTGTCCCCCGCTGTGTCCCGCTGTGTCCCGCTCTGTCCCCCGCTATGTCCTGCTGTGTCCCCAGCTGTTTCCCGCTCTATCCTTGCTGTGTCCCCCACTGTGTGCCGCTGTGTCTTCGCTGTGTCCCCCGCTGTGTCCTTTTGTGTCATGCTGTTTTCCCGCTGTGTCCCTGCTGTGTCCCTCTGTGTACCCCGCTGTGTCCAGTTTTGTCTCCGCTGTGTCTCGCTGTGTCCCACGCTCTGTCCCACACTGTGTCCCGCCTTGTCCCGCGCTGTGTCCCGCTGTGTCCCCAGCTGTGTCCCGCTGTGTCACCCCCTGAGTCCCCGCTGTGTCACCGCTGTGTCCCGCTGTTTCCTCGCTGTGTCCCCTGATGTCACCCTCTCTGTCCCCTGCTGTGTCTCACGCTTTTTCCCCGCTGTGTCCCACTGTGTCCCGCTGTGTCCGGCTGTGACCTCACTGTGTCCCGTTGA
>NW_012312109.1:0-2286 GCF_000151885.1 Dipodomys ordii | reverse complement strand
TTCTTCTTCTTCTTCTTCTTCTTCTTCTTCTTCTTCTTCTTCTTCTTCTTCTTCTGCTTCTCTTTCTGCTTCTGCTTCTTCTGATTCTCCAACTAATCCTTCTTCTTTTCCTTCTGTTTCTGCTTCTCTTTCTGCTTCTCCATCTCCTTCTGCTTCACCTTCTGCTGCTCCTTCTCCTTCTTCTGTTTCTCCCTCTGCTTCTACTTCTGCTTCTTATGCTTCTTCTTGTTCTTCTGCTTCTGCTTCTCCTGCTTCTGCTTCTTATGCTTCTACTGCTTCTTCTTCTGCTGCTTTTTTTGCTTCTTCTGCTTCTACTTCTCTTTCTGCTTCTGCTTCTCCTGCTTGTTTTTCTGCTTCTTCTGCTGCTTCTCCTTCTGCTGCTTCTTCTACTTCTCCTTCTGCTTCTCTTTTTGCTTCTCTTTCTGCTTCTGCTTCTGCTGTTTCTCCTGCCTGAATTTCTGGTTCTACTTGTTCTGCTGCTTCTCCTTCTGATTCTGCTTCTACTTCTGCTTCTGTTTCTGCTTCTTCTGCTTCTTCTCTTTCGGCTTCTCCTGCTTCTGATTCTTGTGCATCTCCTGCTTTTCTTTCTGCTTCTCATTCCGCTTCTGCTTCTCCTTCTGCTTCTCCTCCTTCTCCTTCTCCTACTTCTGCTTCTCCTTCAGCTTCTGCTTCTTCTGTTTCTCCTGCTTCTCCTTCTGCATCTCCTTCTGCTTGTGCTTGTCATTATGCTCCTTCTTCTTCTTCTGCTTCTCCTTCTCCTTCTTTTGCTTCTGCTTCTTCTGCTTTTCCTGCTTCTCCTTCTGCTTCTTCTGCTTCTCCTGCTTCTCCTTCTGCATCTTCTTCTGTTTCTGCTTCTCCTTCTCCTTCTTCTGCTTCTCCTTCTGCTTCTTCTTCTTCTGCTTTACCTGCTTCTCTTTCTGCTTCTGCTTCTGCTTCTCCTTCTGTTTCTCCTTCTCCTTCTTGTTCTTCTGCTTTTCCTTCGGCTTCTCCTTCTGCTTCTGCTACAACTGCTACTGCTTCTACTTCTTCTGTTGCTTCTCCTTCTGCTTTTGATTCTCTTTCTGCTTCTGCTTCTCCTTCAGCTTGTCATTCTGCTTCTCCAGATTCTGCTTCTTCTGCTTCTCCTGCTTCTCCTTCTGGTTCAGGTTCTGCTTCTGCTTCTTCGGGTTCTTATGCTTCTGCTTCTCCTGCTTCTGCTTCTTCTGCTTCCCCTCCTTCTCTTTCTGCTTCTCCTTCTGTTTCTGCTTCTCCTTCTTCTTCTGCTTCTTGTCCTTCTCCTGATTCTTCTACTTCTGCTTCTCCTGTTTCTGTATCTCCTGCTTCTCCTTCTGCTGCTCTTTCTGCTTCTCCTGCTGCTTTTCCGTCTCCTGCTCCTTCTTCTGCTTCTCTTTCTGCTTCTCCTTCTGTTTCTCCTTCTCCTTCTCGTTCTTCTGCTTTGCCTTGTGCTTCTCCTTCTGCTTCTGCATCTTCTGCTTCTTCTGCTACTGCCTCTGCTTCTACTGTTTCTTCTGTTTCTCCTTCTGCTTTTGCTTCTCTTTCTGCTTCTGCTTCTCCTTCTGGTTCTCCTTCTTCTTCTCCAGATTCTGCTTCTTCTGCTTCTCCTGATTCTCCTACTTCTCGGGTTCTACTTCTACTTCTTCAACTTCTTCTCCTTCTATTTCTGCTTCTCCTTCTATTTCTACTTCTCTTTCTACTTCTTCTTCTTATCCTTCTTCTGCTTCTGCTTCTCCTGCTTCTCCTTCTGTTTCTCTTTATGCTTCTTCTTCTGCTTCTCCTTCTCCTTCTCCTTCTTCTACTTCTCCTTCTGCTTCTACTTCTTATTCTACATCTTCTTCTGTTTCAATTTCTCCTTCTTCTGCTTCTCCTGCTGCTTCTGCTTCTGCTTCTTCTGCTTTTTCTGTTTCTTCTTCTTCTGCTTCAACTTCTGCTTCTTCTGCTTCTCCTTCTCCTTCTGCTTCTGCTTCTGCTCTTCTCCTTCTTCTGTTTCTTCTGCTTCTGCTTCTACTGCTTCTTCTTCTTCTGCTTCTCCTACTTCTCTTTCTGCTTCTCCGTCTCATTCTCCTTCTCCTTCAATTTCTCCTTCTTGTGCTTCTCATTCTGCTTCTGCTTCTTCTTCTCCTGTTTCTCCTTCTTCTGTTTCTCCTTCTGCTTCTCTTTCTGCTTCTAATTATGCTTCTGCTCCTCCTACTCCTACTCCTTCTCTTTCTCCTTCTTCTTCTTCTGCTTCTCGTTCTGCTTCTGCTACTGCTTCTTCTGCTTGTTCTATTTCTTCTGCTTCTGCTTTTC
>NW_012312108.1:0-2286 GCF_000151885.1 Dipodomys ordii | reverse complement strand
CAATGGGACACAGCGGGACACAGCAGGGACACAGCGGGACACAGCGGGACACAGCGGGACACAGCGGGGGACACACCGAGACACAACGGAGGACACAGCGGGACACAGCGGGGGACAGCGGGGGACACAGCGGGACACAGCGGGGACACAGCAGTGGACACAGTGGGACACAGCGGGGGATACAGCGGGACATAGCGGGGGACACAGCGGGACACAGCGGGACACACATGGGACACAGGGGGGACACAGCGGGACACAGTGGGGGACACAGCGAGGACACATTGGGACACAGGGGGGACACAGCAGGACTCAGCGGGGACACAGCAGTACACAGCGGGACACAGTGGGACACAGCGGGGCACAGCAGGGACAGAGCGGGGGACACAGAGGTGTACACAGCGGGACACAGCGGGGAACACAGAGGGACATAGCATGGGACACAGCGGGATACAGAGGGGACACAGCTTGGACACAGCGGGAACACAGCGGGACACAGCGGGGACACAGCAGGGACACAGCATTGGTCACACCGGGACACAGCGGGAGACAGAGCAGGACACAGAATTGGTCACAGCGGGACACAGCGGGGGACAGAGCGGGACACAGCGGGGAACACAGCAGGGGACCCAGCGGGACACAGCGGGGGACACAGCTGGACCCAGCAGGTGACACAGCGGGACACAGCGGGGGACACATAGGGAAACAGAGGGACACAGCGAGGAAAACGCGGGGGACAAGGCGGGGACACAGCAGGACAGAGCGGGGGACAAAGCGGTAGACAGCGGGGGACACAGCGAGGACACAGCGGGACATAGTGGGTCCACAGAGGGGACTCAGCGGGGGACACAGCGGGGGACAAAGTGGGACACCACGGGACACAGTGGGACCCAGCAGGACCAAGCGTGGACACAGTGGGGACACAGCTGGGGACACAGTGGGGGAGACAGCAGGACACAGCGGGACACAGCGGGGACACAGCAGGGGACACAGCTAGGACACAGCAGGACATAGCAGGATAACAGCAGGACACAACAGGGACACAGCAGTAGACATAGCGGGACACAGGGGGGACACAGCGGGACACAGCGGGGGACACAGCGGGGGACACTGCGGGACACAGCCAGACACAGCGGGGGACACAGGTGGGACACAGCGGGACTCAGCGGGGACACAGCCTTACTCAGCGGGGGACACAGCAGTACACAGCGGGACAAAGCGTTACACAGTGGGATACAGCGGGGGACACAGCGGGACACAGAGGGGGACACAGAGGGGTACTCATTGGACACATCGGGGGACACAGCGAGGACACAGCGGGATCCATCGGGACACAGCGTCGATACAGCAGGGACACAGTGGGACACAGTGGGGTACACAGCTGGGCACCCAAAGGACACATCGGGGGACACAGCGAGGACACAGCGGGACACAGCAGGGACAAAGCAGTAGACACAGTGGGACACAGCGGGACACAGCAGGGATACAGCGGGGACCCAGCAGTGGACACAGCGGGACACAGCGGGGGACACAGCGGGACACATCGGGGGACACAGCGGGGGACACAGGGGGACACAGCGGGACACAAATGGAACACAGGGGGCACACAGCGGGATACAGCAGGGGACACAGCGAGGACACATTGGGACACAGGGGGGACACAGCGGGACTCAGCGGGGGACACAGCAGTTCAGAGCGGGACACAGCGGGACACAGCGGGACACAGTGCGGGACAAAGCGGGACACAGCTGTGGACACAGCTGGGGACACAACGGGAAACAGCGGGGGTCACAGCGGGACACAGCGGGACACAGCGGGGAAAAAGTGGGGGACATAGCGGGGAAACAGCGGGGACTCAGGGGGGACACAGAGGGACAAAGGTGGTCACAGCGGGACACAGCGGCAGATACAGCCGGACACAGTGGGACACAGCGGAGACAAAGCGGGACACAGCGGGGGACAAAGCGGGGACACAGCGGGGGACACAGCGGGGGACACAGCGGGACACAGTGGGGAACACAGCGAGTAACCAGCGGGATCCAGCAGGACACAGCGTCGATACAGGGTGGAACACAGCGGGACACAGAGGGACAGAGCGGAGGACAGAGCGGAACACAGCGAGGGACACAGGGAGGACACATCGGGACACAGCGTGGACAGAGCGGGTGACAGAGAGGGACTCAGCGGGGGACTCAGGGAGGGACACAGCGGGACACAGTGGGGACACAGTGTGTACTCTTTAGGGACTCAGCAAGGGACAAAGCGGGACAACACGGAACACAGCGTGAC
>NW_012312107.1:0-2286 GCF_000151885.1 Dipodomys ordii | reverse complement strand
CTGTGTCCCGCTGTGTACCTCTCTGTGTCCCCCGTTGTGTCCCGCTGTGTGCTCGATTTGTACCCCGCTGTGTCCCGCTGTGTCCCCCGCTCTGTCCCGCTGTGTCCCCCGCTGTGTCCCGCTGTGTCCACTGCTGTGTCACCGTTGTGTACCGCTGTGTCCCCAGCTGTGTCCTGCTGTGTCCTCGCTGTGTCCCCCGTTGTGTCCCGCTGTGTCCTCGCTTTGTCCCCCGCTGTGTCCCGCAGTGTCCCCCGCTGTGTCCCGCTGTGTCCCTCTGTGTCCCCCGCTGTGACCCGCTGTGTAACCCGCTGTGTCCAGCTGTGTCACCGCTGTGTCCCACTGTGGCCCCTCTCTGTCTCCACTGTCCAACGCTCTATCCCCCGATGTGTCCGGCTGTGTCCTCGCTCTGTCCGCCGCTGTGTCCCTATGTGTCCTCACTGTGTCCCCCGCTGTGTCCCGCTGTGTCCCGCTGTGTCCTCGCTGTGTCCCACGCTGTGTTCCGTTGTTTCCTCGCTGTGTCCCCCGATGTGTCAGGTTGTGTCCGCAGCTGTGTACCCTGCTGTGTCCCGCTGTGTACCCACTGTATGGACGCTGTGTCCCGCTGGGTCCTCGCTTTGTCCACAGCTGTGTCCTCGCTGTGTCCGCTGCTTTGTCCCGCTGTGTCCTCACTGTGTCCCCCGCTGTGTCTCCCTGTGTCCACCACTGAGTCCCGCTGTGTCCCTGCTCTGTCCCAATGTGTCCTCGCTGTGTCCCCCGCTGTGTCCCCCGCTGTGTCCCGCTGTGTCCCCCGCTGTGTCCCGCTGTGTCCTCACTCTGTCCCGCTCTGTCTCTTCCTTGTCCCCCGCTGTGTCCTCATTGTTTCCCCCGTTGTTTCCCGCTGTGTCCTCGCTGTGTCCCCTGCTGTGTCCCGCTGTGTCCCGCTATGTCCTCGCTGCGTCCCACGCTGTGTTCCGCTGTGTCCTCGCTGTGTCCCCCGATGTGTCCCCTTGTGTCCCCAGCTGTGTACCCTGCTGTGTCCCGCTCTGTACCCACTGTATCGACGCTGTGTCACGCTGGGTCCCTCTCTGTCCTCGCTGTGTCCACAGCTGTTTACCGCTGTGTCCCCCGCTGTGTCCTGCTGTGTCCCCCGCTGTGTCCCGCTGTGTCCACAGCTGTGTCCCCACTGTGTCCCGCTGTTTCCCCTGCTGTGTCCCGCTGTGTCCTCGCTGGGTCCCCTGCTGTGTCCTGCTGTGTCCGCCGCTGTGTCCCGCTGTGTCCCCCGCTGTGTCCCCCGCTGTGTACCGGTGTGTCGCCCACTGTGTCCAGCTGTGTCCACTGCTGTGTCCCCGCTGTGTACCGCTGTGTCCCCCGCTGTGTCACGCTGTGTCCCCCGCTGTGTCCCGCTGTGTCCCCCGCTGTGTCTCCGTTGTGTCCCGCTCCGTCCCCCTCTGTCTCCCCCTTGTCCCCCGCCGTGTCCCTTGGTGTCCCGCTTTGTCCCCCACTGTGTCCAACAGTGAGTCCCCACTGTGTCCCCGCTGTGTCCCGCTGTGTCCTCCCTGTGTCCCCTGTTGTGTCCCGCTGTGTTCCTCGCTGGGTCCCGCTGTGTCTACTGCTGTGACCCGCTGTGTCCCACTGTGTTCCCGCTGTGTTCCAGCTGTGTCCCGCTGTGTACCCCGCTGTGTTCAGTTTTGTCCCCGCTGTGTCTCGCTTTGTCCCACGCTCTGTCCCCCACTGTGTTCCGCTGTGTCCCCCGCTGTGTCCCCCGCTGAGTCCCCACTGTGTCCCCACTGTGTCAAGCTGTGTCCACGCTGTGTCCCCCGCTGTCTCCCGCTCTGTCCTCCGCTGTGTCTCATGCTTTGTCTCCGCTGTGTCCTACTGTGTCCTGCTGTGTCCCCCGTTGTGTCCCACTGTGTCCCCCGCTGTGTCCCGCTGTGTCCCCCGCTGTGTCCCGACTGTGTTTCCGCTGTGTCCCGCTGTGTACCCCGCTGTGTCCAGCTCTGACACCGCTGTGTCCCACTGTGGCCCCTCTCTGTCTCCGCTGTCCCCTGCTCTTTCCCCCGCTGTGTCCCGCTGTGCCCTCGCTGTGTCAAGCTGTGTCCTCGCTGTGTCCCCCGCTGTCTCCCGCTCTGTCCCCCGCTGTGTCTCATGCTTTGTCTCCGCTGTGTCCCACTGTGGCCCCTCTCTGTCTCCGCTGTCCCCCGCTCTTTCCCCCGCTGTGTCCCGCTGTGCCCTCGCTGTGTCAAGCTGTGTCCTTGCTGAGTCCCCCGCTGTCTCTCGCTCTGTCCCCCGCTGTGTCTCATGCTTTGT
>NW_012312106.1:0-2286 GCF_000151885.1 Dipodomys ordii | reverse complement strand
CAGCGGGGGACACAGCGAGACATAGCGGGGGACACAGCGGGGGACACAGAGGGACACAGCGGGACACAGCGGGACAAAGCGGGACACAGCGTGGACACAGCAGTAGACACAGCGGGACATAGCAGGGGACACAGCTGCGGACACAACGGGACACAGCAGGGGACACAGCGAGGACAGAGTGGGACACAGCGGGACACAGCGGGGACACAGCGTCGATACAGCGGGGATACAGCGAGACCCCGCGGGCAACACAGGAAGGAAACAGCGGGACCCAGTGGGACACAGCGTCGATACAGCGGGACACAACGGGGTACACAGCTGGGGACACAACAGGACACAACGGGGGACACAGCAGTACACAGCGGGACATAGCGGGGGACACAGCGGGACCCAACGGGAGACCCAGCGAGGACAGAGCGGGACACAGCGGGGGACACAGGGGGACACAGCGGGGGACAGAGCGAGGACATATTGGGACACAACGGGATTCAGCGGGATTCAGCGGGGGACACAGCAGTACACAGCGGGACAAAGCGGGACACAGCGGGGACACAGCAGAGACACAGCGGGGGACAGAGCGGGACACAGCGGGGGACACAGGGATGACAGAGCAGGACCCAGCGGGACCCAGCGTGGATAGAGCAGGGACCCAGATGGACACAGCGGGACACAGCGGGGACACAGCAGTAGACACAGTGGGACACAGTGCCGGACACAGCGGGACACAGCGGGGGAAAAAGGGAGGACACAGCGGGACCCAGCGGGACCCAGCGTCGATACAGCAGGGACACAGCGGGACACAGTGGGGTACACAGCTGGGGACACAGCGAGGACACAGCGGGACACAGCGGGACACAGCGGGGACAGTGCGGGAACATAGCAGCACAAAGCGGGGTACACAGCGGGACACAGCGGGACACAGCTGGGGACACAGCGGGGACACAGCGGGACACAGCGGAACACAGCGGGAGTCAAAGCGGGACACAGCGAGGACACAGGGGGACACAGCGGCGACACAGAAGGGACTCAGCGGGGGACACAGCGTGGGACAAAGTTGGACACCACGGGACACTGTGTGACACAGCGGGACACAGCAGAAACACTGCGGGACACAGCAGGACAAAGCGGGGGACACAGCGGGACACAGCGGGACACAGCGGGGGACACAGCGGGGGACAGCGGAGACAGAGAGTGGCCACAGAGAGACAAAGCGGTGACACAGCTGGACACAGCGGGTTACACAGCGGGACACAGCGGGCACAAAGCGGGGACACAGCGGAACACAGCGGGACACAGCGGGTGACACAGGGAGGACACAGCGGGACACAGCGGGGGACAGAGCAAGGACACATTGGGACATAGCGGGATTCAGCGGGGGACACAGCAGTACACAGCGGGACAAAGCGGGACACAGCGGGGACACAGCAGAGACACAGCGGGGGACACAGCTGGGGACACAGCGGGACACAGCGGGGGACACAGGGATGACAGAGCAGGACCCAGCGGGACCCAGCGTGGATACAGCAGAAACCCAGTTGGACACAGCAGGACACAGCGGGGACATAGCAGTAGACACAGCGGGACACAGTGCCGGACACAGCGGGACACAGCGGGGGACAAAGGGAGGACACAGCGGGACCCAGCGGAACCCAGCGTCGATACAGCAGGGACACAGCGGGACACAGTGGGGTACACAGCTGGGGACACAGCGAGG
The DNA here is from genome assembly GCF_000151885.1 of Dipodomys ordii. NCBI lineage: Eukaryota > Metazoa > Chordata > Mammalia > Rodentia > Heteromyidae > Dipodomys > Dipodomys ordii. Next base: position 572 of record NW_012312106.1, on the reverse strand, counting down.
ACACAGCGGGACACAGCGGGGACACAGCGGGACACAGCGGGACACAGCGGGGGACACAGCGGAACACAGCGTGGGACACAGTGAGGACACAGCAGGACACAGCGGGACACAGCGGCGACACAGCAGGGACACAGCAGGGACACAGCGGGGACACAGTGGGGGCACAGCGGGACACAGCGGGACACAGTGGGACACAGCGGGGACAAAGCGTGAGACACAGCGGGGAACAGAAAGGGAGATAGCAGGGGACTCAGCGAGGAAACAGCGGGACACAGCGGTGACACAGCGGGGACTCAGCGGGGGACACAGTGGGACACAGTGGGGGACACAGCAGGACACAGCGGGGGACACTGCGGGACACAGCGGGGGACACTGCGGGACACAGTGTGGGACAGAGCGTGGGACACAGCGAGACACAGTTGTGACATAGAGGGGACTCAGTGGGGGACACAGCGGGGGACAAAGCAGGACACCACGGGACAGTGTGACACAGCAAGACACAGCGGGGACACTGCACGGACACAGCGGTACAAAGCGGGGGACACAGCGGGGGCTCAGCGGGGGACACAGCG
>NW_012312105.1:0-2286 GCF_000151885.1 Dipodomys ordii | reverse complement strand
AGAAGCAGAAGAAGGAGAAGCAGAAGCAGAAGAAGCAGCAGAAGGAGAAGCAGAAGCAGAAGAAGATGCAGAAGGAGAAGTAGGAGAAGCAGAAGAAGCAGAAGCAGAAGGAGACACAGAAAAAGGAGAAGGAGAAGGAGAAGGAAGGGCAGCAGAAGCAATAGGAGAAGCAGAAGAAGAAGCAGAATCAGAATGAGAAGCAAAAAGAGAAGCAGTAGAAGCAGAAAAACCAGGAGAAGCAGAAGAAAGAGAACAAGAAGAAGATGCAGAAGCAGAAGCAGAAGAAGAAGAAGAAGAAGAAGAAGAAGAAGAAGAAGAAGAAGAAGAAGAAGAAGAAGAAGAAGAAGATGAAGAAGAAGAAGAAGAAGAAGAAGAAGAAGAAGAAGAAGAAGAAGAAGAAGAAGAAGAAGAAGAAGAAGGAGAAGGAGAAGCATAAGGAGAAGCATAAAGAGAAGCATAAGGAGAAGCATAAGGAGAAGCAGTAGATGCAGGAGAAGCAGAAGAAATAGAATAAGCAAAAGAAGCAGAAGCAGAAGCAGTGGGAGAAGCAGAAGAAGGAGAAGGAAAAGGAGCAGCAGAAGGAGAAGCAGAAGCAGAAAGAGAAGCAGAAACAGAAGGAGAACAAAAGGAGAAGCAGGAGAATCAGAAGAAGCAGAAGTAGAAACAGAAAGAGAAGTAGAAGAAGGAGAAGCAGAAGTAGAATCAGAAGAAACAGAAGAAGAAGAAGAAGAAGAAACAGAAGCAAAAGAAACAGAAGAAGGAGAAGAGCAGAAGCAGAAGCAGAAGGAAAAGAAGAAGCAGAAGGAGAAGCAGAAAGAGAAGCAGGAGAAGCTGAAGAAGCAGGAGAAGAAGAAGCAGAAGAAACAGGAGAAGTCGAAGAAGCAGAAGCAGAATCTGAAGCAGAAGGAGAAACAGAAGAAGTACAATGTGAAGCAGAAGTAGAAGAAACAGAAATAGTAGAATAAGTAGAAGCAGAAGTAGCAGTAGAAGCAGAAGAAGAAGATGGAGAAGGTGAAAGAGGAAGATTAGGATTAGGAGAAGCAAAAGGATAAGCAGAAGCAGAAAGAGACGCAGAAGGAGAAGCAGCAAGAGAAGCAAGAGAAGCAGAAGAAACAGAAGGCGCAGAAGCAGAATGAGAAGCAGAAGGAGAAATTGAAGCAGAAGCAGAAGCAGAAGGAGAAACAGAAGCAGAAGAAGAAGCAGAAGAAGGAGAAGGAGAAGCAGAAAGAGGAGCCGAACGAGAAGCAGGAAAAGCAGAAGCAGGAGAAGCAGAAACAGAAGAAGGAGAAGAAACAGAAGGAGAAGCAGAAACAGAAGGAAAAGCAGAAAGAGAAGCAGGAGAAGCAGAAGAAGGAGCAGCAGGAGAACCAGAAGCAGAAGAAGCAGAAGCAGAACTTGAAGCAGAAGGAGAAGCAGGAGAAGCAGAATCTGGAGAAGCAGAAGGAGAAGCAGAAGCAGAAAGAGAAGCAAAAGCAGAAGGAGAAGCAGAAGGAGAAGCAGAAGAAACAGAAGAAGCAGAGGCAGTAGCAGAAGAAGCAGAAGATGCAGAAGCAGAAGGAGAAGCAGAAGGAAAAGCTGAAGAACGATAAGGTGAAGGAGAAGGAGAAACAGAAGGAGAAGGAGAAAGAGAAGCAGAAGAAGGAGCAGGAGAAGGAAAAGCAGCAGGAGAAGCAGAAAGAGCAGCAGAAGGAGGAGCAGGAGATGCAGAAACAGGAGAAGCATTAGCAGAACAAACAGGAGAAGGACAAGAAGCAGAAGAAGAAGGAGAAGCAGAAACAGAAGGAGAAGCAGAAAGAGAAAAAGGGGAAGGAGAAGAAGCAGAAGCAGGAGAAGCAGAAGCATAAAATCTGAAGAAGCAGAAGGAGAACCTGAAGCAGAAGGAGAATTAGGAGAAGCAGAAGAAGCAGAATCTGCAGAAGCAGAAGGAGAAGCAGAAGCAGAAAGAGAATCAACAGCAGAAGGAGAAGCAGAAGAAACAGAAGAAGTAGAAGCAGTAGCAGTTGTAGCAGAAGCAGAAGGAGAAGCAGAAAGAAAAGCAGAAGAACAAGAAGGAGAAACAGAAGGAGAAGCAGAAGGAGAAGCAGAAAGAGAAGCAGGTAAAGCAGAAGAAGAAGAAGCAGAAGGAGAATAAGAAGGAGAAGCAGAAGAAGGAGAAGGAGAAGCAGAAGCAGAAGAAGATGTAGAAGGAGAAGCAGAAGAAGCAGAAGCAGAAGGAGAAGCAGGAAAAGCAGAAGAAGCAGAAGCAAAAGGAGAAGCAAAAGAAGGAGAAGGAGAAGCAGAGGCAGA
>NW_012312104.1:0-2286 GCF_000151885.1 Dipodomys ordii | reverse complement strand
TGGGGACACATCAAAGGACACAGCGGGTGACACAGCGGGGAAAACAGAGGGACACAGCAGGGGACACAGCAAGGGCACAGTGGGACACAGCGGGACACAGCAGGGGACACAGCAGGGGACACAGCAGGACACAGGGGGACACAGCGGGAAATGGCGGGGACACAGCGGGGGACACAGCCGAACACAAAGCGGGACACAGCGTTACACAGCGGTGACACAGTGGGACACAGCGGGGACACAGCGCGGACACAGCGGGGGACACAGCGGGACACAGCGGAGACAATGCGGGGACACAGTGAGACACAGCGAGGACACAGCGGGACACAGCGGAGGACACCGCGGGGGGCAGCGGTGACACACCGGCGGACAGCGGGGACACAGCGGGACACAGCGGGACATAGCAGAGGACACAGTGGGACACATTGGGGGACACAGCCGGGGACACAGCGGGACATAGCTGGGGACACAGCGAGGACATAGCGGGACACAGCGGGGGACACAGCGCGGGACAGTGGGGACACACATGCAGACAGCAGGGACACAACGGTACATAGCGGGGGACACAGCGGGGACACAGTGGGGACACAGCGGGACACAGCGGGACACATCGGGCGACACAGCAGGACACTGCGGGGTACACAGCCGAACACAGCGGGACACAAAGGGACACAGCAGGGACACAGCGGGGGACAGAGCGGGACACAAAGGGAGACAGCGTTACACAGCGGGGACACAGCGGGACACAGCGGGGACACAGCAGGGGATACAGCAGGACACAGAGGGGAACAAAGGGGGCACACAGCGGGACACAGTGGGACACAGCAGGGTACACAGCGGGACACAGCGGGGACACAGCAGGGGCACAGTGGGAAACAGCGGGACACACAGGACACAGCGGGGGACAAAGTGGGACACACTGGGATACAGCGGGACACAGCGGGGAAACAGCAGGGGACACAGAGCCGCACACAGTGGGAGACAGTGGAACAGAGCAGGAACACAGCGCGGACACAGCGGGACATCGCGGGGACAAAGCGAGGACAGAGTGGGACACAGAGGTACACAGCAAGGGACACAGCGGGGGACAATGGGGACAAACCGGGGAACAACGGGGACACAACAGGACACAGCGGGGGACAGAGCAGGATATAGTGGGGGACACAGCGGGGACACAGAGGGACAGAGCGGGGAACACAGCAGGATATAGCAGGGGACACAACGAGGACAAAGCGGGACACAGAGGGACACAGCAGGGGACACAGCAAGGCCACAGCGGGACACAACAGGACACAGCGGGGGACACAGCAGGGGACACAGCAGGACACAGGGGGACACAGCGGGACACAGCGGGGGACAGAGGGGACACACCGGTGGACAACGGGGACACAGCAGGACAGCGCGGGGGTCACAGTGGGAAACAGCGGAGACACAGGGGGACACAGGGGGCGACACAGAGGGACACAGCGGGACACAGCGGGACAGAGCGGGGACACAGCGGGGACAAAGCGGGGGACACAGTGGGGGACACAGCAGGGGACACAGCGGGGGACAGCGGGGACACAGAGGGACACAGCAGGACACAACGGGGACACAGCGGGGACACAGCGGGACACAGCGGGACACAGCGGGACACAGCAGGGACACAGCAGGGAACACAGTGGGACACAGCGGGATACAGCGGGGACACAGCAGGGGACACAGAGGGATAGAGCTGAAGACTCATCGGGAACACATGTGGGACACAGTGGGACACAGCGGGGACACAGCGTGACTCAGCGGAGACACAGCGAGGGACACAAGGTAACACAGCGGGGACACAGCAGGACACATCGGCAGACACAGTGGGACACAGCGGGACACAGCGGGGACACTGCGGGGGACACAGCAGGACACAACGGGGACACAGCAGGGACACAGCGGAACACAGCGGGACACAGCGGGGAACACAGCAGGACACAGCGGGAACTCAGCGGGGGACACAGCAGGGACACAGCGGGACAAAGCAGGGGACATTGGGGACACAGCGGGGGACAACGGGGACACAGCGGGACACAGCGGGGAAACAGCGAGGACACAGCGGGACACAGCGGGACACAGCGGGGACAGAGCTGGATTGTACGGGGTACACAGCGGGACATTGTGTGGACACATCGAGGACACAGCGGGACACAGTGGGACACAGCGGGACACAGCATGACACAGCGGGACACAGCGGGACACAGCGGGACACAGCTGGCACAGGGGGGACACAGCGGGGACACAGCTGGACACAGCGGGGACACAGCT
>NW_012312103.1:0-1209 GCF_000151885.1 Dipodomys ordii | reverse complement strand
GAGAAGGAGAAGCAGAAGGAGAATCAGAAGTGTAGTAAGCAGAAGAAGGAGAAGGAGAAGCAGAAGAAGAAGAAGCAGCAGAAGGAGAAGCAGAAGCAGAAGAAGATGCAGAAGGAGAAGCAGAAGAAGCAGAAGCAGAAGAAGAAGCAGAAGTAGGAGAAGGAGAAGGAGAAGGAAGGGCAGCAGAAGCAATAGGAGAAGCAGAAGGAGAAGCAGAAGAATGAGAAGAAGAAAGAGAAGCAGGAGAAGCACAAATGCAGAAGCAGGAGAAGCAGAAACAGAAGATACAGAAGATGAAGAAGAAGAAGAAGAAGAAGAAGAAGAAGAAGAAGAAGAAGAAGAAGAAGAAGAAGAAGAAGAAGAAGAAGAAGAAGAAGAAGAAGAAGAAGAAGAAGAAGAAAAAGGAGAAGGAGAAGCAGGAGAAGCAGAAGGAGAAGAAGAAGAAGTAGAAGTAGAAGCAGAAGGAGAAGTAGAAGAAGGAGAAGGAGGAGCAGAAGGACAAGCAGCAGGAGAAGCAGAAAGAGAAGCAGAAGAAGCAGGAGAAGCAGAAGCAGAAGAAAAAGAAAAAGAATAAGCATAAGAAGCAGAGGGAGAAGGAGAAGATGTAGGAGAAGGAGCAGCAGAAGGAGAAGCAGAAGCAGAAAGAGAAGCAGAAACAGAAGGAGAACAAGAAGGAGAAGCAGGAAAATCAGAAGAAGTATAAGTAGAAGCAGAAAGAGAAGGAGAAGAAGGAGAAGCAGAAGTAGAAGTAGAATTAGAAGAAACAGAAGAAGAAGAAGCAGAAGAAACAGAAGCAAAAGAAACGGAAGGAGAAGAGCAGAAGCAGAAGGAGAAGCAGAAGAAGAAGGAGAAGCACAAAGAGAAGCAGGAGAAGCAGAAGAAGCAGGAGAAGCAGAAGAAGAAGAAACAGAAGAAGCCGACGAAGCAGAAGCAGAATCTGAAGCAGAAGGAGAAACAGAAGAAGCACAATCTGAAGCAGAAGCAGAAGAAACAGAAATAGTAGAATAAACAGAAGCAGAAGCAGCAGGAGAAGCAGAAGCAGAAGAATGAGAAGGCAAAAGAGAAGGAATAGGAGTAGGAGAAGCAGAAGGATAAGCAGAAGCAGAAAGAGAAGCAGAAGGAGAAGCAGCACGAGAAGCAGGAGAAGCAGAAGAAGCAGAAGCAGGAGAAGCAGAAAAAACAGAAGACGCAGAAGCAGAATGAGATGAT
>NW_012312102.1:0-1077 GCF_000151885.1 Dipodomys ordii | reverse complement strand
TAGGAGATGGAGAAGGAGAAGGAGGAGAAGCAGAAGCAGAAGGAGAAGCAGAAGCAGAATGAGTAGCAGAAAGTGAAGCTGGTGAAGCACAAGAAGTAGATGCAGGAGAACTGAAAGAGAAGAAGAAGAAGAAGCAGAAACAGAAGCAGGAGATGTTAATAAGCAGAAGCAATTGAAGCAGAAGCAAAAGAAACAGAAGAAGCATAATTAGCAGAAGCAAAAGCATAAGTAGAAGCAGAAGAATGAGAAGTTGAAAGAGAAATATAAGGAGAAACAGAAGGAGAAGCAGAAGCAGAAGGAGAAGCAGAAGTAGGAGAAGGAGAAGGAAGAGCAGCAGAAGCAATAGGAGAAGCAGAAGGAGAATCTGAAGCAGAATGAGAAGCAGAAAGAGAAGCATTAGAAGCAGAACAAGCAGGAATAGCAGAAGCAAAAGAAGAAGAAGAAGAAGAAGAAGAAGAAGAAGAAGAAGAAGAAGAAGAAGAAGAAGAAGAAGAAGAAGAAGAAGAAGAAGAAGAAGAAGAAGAAGAAGAAGAAGAAGAAGAAGAAGAAGAAGGAGAAGGAGAAGGAGAAGCATAAGGAGAAGCAGTAGAAGCAGAAGAAGCAGAAGCAGGAGAAGCAGAAGCAGAAGAAAAAGAATAAGCATAAGAAGCAGAATCAGAGGGAGAAGCAGAAGGAGAAGGAGCAGCAGAAGGAGAAGCAGAAGCAGAAAGAGAAGCAGAAACAGAAGGAGAACAAGAAGGAGAAGCAGGAAAATCAGAAGAAGTATAAGTAGAAGCAGAAAGAGAAGGAGAAGAAGGAGAAGCAGAAGTAGAAGTAGAATCAGAAGAAACAGAAGAAGAAGAAGCAGAAGAAACAGAAGCAAAAGAAACGGAAGGAGAAGAGCAGAAGCAGAAGCAGAAGGAGAAGCAGAAGAAGAAGGAGAAGCACAAAGAGAAGCAGGAGAAGCAGAAGAAGCAGGAGAAGCAGAAGAAGAAGAAACAGAAGAAGCCGACGAAGCAGAAGCAGAATCTGAAGCAGAAGGAGAAACAGAAGAAGCACAATCTGAAGCAGAAGCAGAAGAAACAGAAATAGTAGAAT
>NW_012312101.1:0-2286 GCF_000151885.1 Dipodomys ordii | reverse complement strand
GAGTAGGAGAAGCAAAAGGATAAGCAGAGGCAGAAAGAGACGCAGAAGGAGAAGCAGCACGAGAAGTAGGAGTAGCAGGAGAAGCAGAAGCAGGAGAAGCAGAAGAAACAGAAGACGCAGAAGCAGAATGAGAAGCAGAAGGAGAAAGTGAAGCAGAAGCAGAAGCAGAAGGAGAAGCAGAAGCAGAAGAAGAAGCAGAAGAAGGAGAAGGAGAAGCAGAAAGAGAAGCAGAACGAGAAGCAGGAGAAGCAGTAGCAGGTGAAGCAGAAGCAGAAGAAACAGAAGAAGGAGAAGAATCAGAAGCAGAAGGAGAAGCAGAAACAGAAGGAAAAGCAGAAAGAGATGCAGGAGAAGCAGAAGAAGCAGAAGCAGGAGAAGCAGAAGCAGAAGAAGCCGAAGAAGTAGAAGCAGAACCTGAAGCAGAAGGAGAAGCAGGAGAAGCAGAAGAAGCAGAATCTGGAGAAGCAGAAGGAGAAGCAGAAGCAGAAAGAGAAGCAAAAGCAGAAGGAGAAGCAGAAGGAGAAGCAGAAGAAACAGAAGAAGCAGAGGCAGTAGCAGAAGAAGCAGAAGATGCAGAAGGAGAAGCAGAAGGAAAAGCATAAGAACGAGACGGAGAAGGAGAAACAGAAGGAGAATCAGAAAGAGAAGCAGAAGAAGGAGCAGGAGAAGGAAAAGCAGCAGGAGAAGCAGAAAGAGCAGCAGGAGGAGAAGCAGAAGATTCAGAAACAGGAGAAGCAGAAGCAGAAGATACAGGAGAAGGACAAGAAGCAGAAGCAGAAGGAGAAGCAGAAACAGAAGGAGAAGCAGAAAGAGAAGGAGGGGAAGCAGAAGAAGCAGAAGCAGGAGAAGCAGAAGCATAAGAATCCGAAGAAGCAGAAGCAGAACCTGAAGCAGAAGGAGAAGCAGGGGAAGCAGAAGAAGCAGAATCTGGAGAAGCAGAATGAGAAGCTGAAGGAGAAGCAGAAGCGGAAAGAGAATCAAAAGCAGAAGGAGAAGCAGAAGAAACAGAAGAAGCAGTAGCAGTTGCAGCAGAAGCAGAAGGAGAAGCAGAAGGAAAAGCAGAAGAACGAGAACAAGAAGGAGAAACAGAAGCAGAAGCAGAAGGAGAATCAGAAGGAGAAGCAGAAGAAGCAGAAGGACAAGCAGAAACAGAAGAATAAGCATAAGGACAAGCACAAGCAGAAGGAGATGCAAAGGAGAAGCAGGAGAAGCAGAAGCAGAAGAAGAAGTAGAAGTAGGAGAAAGAAAAGGAAGAGCAGCAGAAGCAATAGGAGAAGCAGAAGCAGAAGGAGAAGCAGAATGAGTAGCAGAAAGAGAAGCAGTAGATCCAGAAGAAGCAGGAAAAGCAGAAGCAGATGATAGAGTAGAAGAAGAAGAAGAAGATGAAGAAGAAGAAGAAGAAGAAGAAGAAGAAGAAGAAGAAGAAGAAGAAGAAGAAGAAGAAGAAGAAGAAGAAGAAGCATAAGGAGAAGCAGTAGAAGCAGAAGAAGCAGAAGCAGGAGAAGCAGAAGCAGTAGAAAAAGAATAAGCATAAGAAGCAGAATCAGAGGAAGAAGTAGAAGGAGCAGCAGAAGGAGAATCAGAAGGAGAAGAAGAAGAAGGAGAAGCAGAAGCAGAAGAAGCAGCAGAAGGAGAAGCAGAAGCAGAAGAAGATGCAGAAGGAGAAGCAGGAGAAGCAGAAGAAGCAGAAGCAAAAGGAGAAGCAGAAGTAGGAGAAGGAGAAGGAGAAGGAAGTGCAGCAGAAGCAATAGGAGAAGCAGAAGGAGAAACAGAAGCAGAATGAGAAGCAGAAAGAGAAGCAGTAGAAGCAGAAGAAGCAGGAAAAGCAGAAGCAGAAGAAAGAGAAGAAGAAGAAGTAGACGAAGAAGAAGAAGCAGCATAAGGAGAATCATAAGGAGAAGCAGTAGAAGCAGAAGAAGCAGAAGCAGGAGAAGCAGAATCAGAAGAAAAAGAATAAGCAAAAGAAGCAGAAGCAGTGGGAGAAGCAGAAGAAGGAGAAGGAGAAGCAGAAGCAGAATTTGAAGCAGAAGCAGAAAGAGAAGCAGAAACAGAAGGAGAATAAGAAAGAGAATCAGGAGAATCAGAAGAAGCAGAAGTAGAAGCAGAAAGAGGAGAAGAACGAGAAGCAGAAGTAGAATCAGAAGAAACAGAAGAAGATGCTGAAGAAACAGAAGCAAAAGAAACAGATGATGGAGAAGAGCAGAAGCAGAAGCAGAAGGTGAAGCAGAAGGAGAAGGAGAAGCATAAAGAGAAGCAGGAGAAGCAGAAGAAGCAGGAGAAGCAGAA
>NW_012312100.1:0-2286 GCF_000151885.1 Dipodomys ordii | reverse complement strand
AGATTAGTTGGAGAATCAGAAGAAGCAGAAGCAGAAAGAGAAGCAGAACCAGAAGGAGAAGCAGAAGGAGGAAAGGAGAAGGAGAAGGAAGGGCAGCAGAAGCAATAGGAGAAGCAGAAGGAGAAGCAGAAGCAGAATGAGAAGCAGAAAGAGAAGCAGTAGAAGCAGAAGAAGCAGGAAAAGCAGAAGCAGACGAAAGAAAAGAAGATGAAGAAGAAGAAGAAGAAGAAGAAGAAGAAGAAGAAGAAGAAGAAGAAGAAGAAGAAGAAGAAGAAGAAGAAGAAGCATAAGGAGAAGTGTAAGGAGCAGCAGTAGAAGCAGAAGGAGCAGAATCAGGAGAAGCAGAAGCAGAAGAAAAAGAATAAGCAAAATAAGCAGAAAAAGAAGCAGGGGGAGAATCAGAAGAAGGATAAGGAGAAGGTGCAGCAGAAGGAGAAGCAGAAGCAGAATGGAAGAAGAAACAGAAGGAGAACAAGAAGGAGAAGCAGGAGATTCAGAAGAAGCAGAAGTAGAAGCAGAAAGAGAAGGAGAAGAAGGAGAAGCAGAGGTAGCATGAGAAGAAAAAGAAAGAAGAAACAGAAGAAACAGAAGCAAAAGAAACAGAAGAAGGAGAAGAGCAGAAGCAGAAGCAGAAGGAGAAGCAGAAGCAGAAGGAGAAGCAGAAAGAGAAGCAGAAGAAGCAGGAGAAGCAGAAGCAGAAGAAACAGGCGAAGCCGAAGAAGCAGAATCATAATCTGAAGCAGAAGGAGAAACAGAAGTTTGCACAATCTGAAGCAGAAGCAGAAGAAACAGTAATAGAATAAGCAGAAGCAGAATCAGCAAGAGAAGGAGAAGAAGAAGAAGTCGGAGAAGCCGAGAGACAAGGATTAGGAGTAGGAGAAGCAAACGGATAAGCAGAAGCAGAAAGAGACGCAGAAGGAGAAGCAGCACGAGAAGTAGGAGAAGTAGGAGAAGCAGAAGCAGGAGAAGCAGAAGAAACAGAAGACGCAGAAGCAGAATGAGAAGCAGAAGGAGAAATTGAAGCAGAAGCAGAAGGAGAAGCAGAAGCAGAAGGAGAAGCAGAAGAAGGAGAAGGAGAAGAAGAAAGGGAAGCAGAACGAGAAGCAGGAGAAGCAGAAGCAGGAGAAGCAGAAGCAGAAGAAATAGAAGGAGAAGGAGCAGAAGCAGAAGGAGAAGCAGAAACAGAAGGAAAAGCAGAAAGAGAAGCAGGAGAAGCAGAAGAAGCAGCAGCAGGAGAAGCAGAAGCAGAAGAAGCCGAAGAAGCAGAAGCAGAACCTAAAGCAGAAGGAGAAGCAGGAGAAGCAGAAGAAGCAGAACCTGGAGAAGCAGAAGGAGAAGCAGAAGCAGAAAGAGAAGCAAAAGCAGAAGGAGAAGCAGAAGAAACAGAAGAAGCAGAGTCAGTAGCAGAAGAAGCAGAAGATGCAGAAGCAGAAGGAGAAGCAGAAGGAAAAGCAGAAGAACGAGAAGGAGAAGGCGAAACACAAGGAGAAGCAGAAAGAGAAGCAGAAGAAGGAGCAGGAGAAAGAAAAGCAGCAGGAGAAGCAGAAAGAACAGCAGAAGGAGAAGCAGGAGATGCAGAAACAGGAGAAGCAGAAGCATAAGAAACAGGAGAAAGACAAGAAGCAGAAGCACAGGGAGAAGCAGAAACAGAAGGAGAAGCAGAAAGAGAAGTAGGAGAAGAAGAAGAAGCAGAAGCAGGAGAAGCAGAAGCATAAGAATCCGAAGAAGCAGAAGCAGAACCTGAAGCAGAAGGAGAAGCAGGAGAAGCAGAAGAAGCAGAATCTGGAGAAGCAGAATGAGAAGCAGAAGGAGAAGCAGAAGCAGAAAGAGAATCAAAAGCAGAAGGAGAAGCAGAAGAAACAGAAGAAGTAGAAGCCGTAGCAGTTGTAGCAGAAGCAGAACGAGAAGCAGAAGGAAAAGCAGAAGAACAAGGAGAAACAGAAGGAGAAGCAGAAAGAGAAGCAGGTAAAGCAGAAGAAGAAGAATCAGAAGGAGAAGCAGAAGAAGGAGAAGGAGAAGCAGAAGAAGATGCAGAAGAAGAAGCAGGAGAAGCAGAAGAAGCAGAAGCAGAAGGAGAAGAAGGAGAAGCAGAAGAAGCAGAAGCAAAAGGAGAAGCAAAAGAAGGAGAAGGAGAAGCAGAAGCAGAAGAAGAAGCATAAGGACAAGCACAAGAAGAAGGAGATGCAGAAGGAGAAGCAGGAGAAGCAGAAGAAGCAGAAGCTGAAGGAGAAGCAGAAGTAGGAGAAGGAGAAGGAGGAGAAGCAGAAGCAGAAGGAGAAGCAGAAG
>NW_012312099.1:0-2287 GCF_000151885.1 Dipodomys ordii | reverse complement strand
AGCGTGACACAGCGGGGGACCCAGCGAGGACACAGCGGGGAACACAGCTTGGACACAGCGGGGGACACAGCGGGGGACACTGAGGGACACAGCGCGACACAGCGTCGATACAGCGGGGACACAGCGTTACACAGCGTGGTACACAGCTGTGGGCACAACGGGACACAGTGGGGGCACAGCGGGACACAGCGGAACACAGTGGGACACAGCGGGGACAAAGCGTGAGACACAGCGGGGGGCAGAGCGGGAGATAGCGGGGGACACAGCGAGGACACAGCGGGACACAGCGGGGGAAACAGCGGGACACAGCGGTGGACACAGGGGGAGAGAACGGGGGACACAGCAGGACACAGCGGTGGAAACAGCGGGACACAGCGGTGGACTCAGCGAGGACCCAGCGGGACACAGTGTCGATACAGCTGGGATACAGCCTTACACAGCGTGGTACACATCTGTGGACACAACGGGACACAGTGGGGGCACAGCGGGACACAGTGGGACACAGCGAGGACAAATCGTGAGACACAGCAGGGGACAGAGTGGGAGAGAGCGGGGGACACAGTAGGGACACTGCGAGGATTCAGCGGGGTCACAGCGGGATACAGCGGGACACAGAGTGACACAGCGGGACACTGCAGAGGACACAGCGGGACACAGCGGATGACAGAGCGGGACACAGCGTGGACTCAGCAGGGAGACAGTGAGGGACACAGCGAGGACACTGCGGGACTCTGCGGGAGACACAGCGAGGACACAGCGTGACACAGCGGAATACAGCGGGACACAGCAGGGACACAGCAGGGGACACAGCGAGACACAGTGGGGGACATAGCGGGACACATCGGGACACAGCGGGACACAGCGGAGCACAATGGGGACAAAGTGGGAGACACAGCAGGGAACAGATTAGGACACAGCAGGGGACAAAGCGAGGACACAGCGGGACACAGCGGTGACACAGCGGGACTCAGCAGGATCACAGCGGGACACAGCAGGACACAGCGGGAAACAGCGGAGACACAGCAGGGGACAGAGCGGGACACAGCGGGGGAAACAGGGGGGACAAAGCGTGACACAGCGGGGGACACAGCGGAATACAGCGGGACACAGCGGGGACACAGTAGGGACACAGCAGGGACACAGTGGGACAGAGCAGGGGATACAGCAGGGGCCACAGACGGACACAGCGGGACACAGCGGGACACAGCGGGGGACACAGCGAGGACACATTGGGACACAGCGAATACACAGCGGGACTCAGCGGGGGACACAGCAGGACACAGCGGGACACAGCGGTACACAGCGGGACACAGAGGGGCACAGTGGGGACAAAGTGGGCGACACAGCGGGGAACAGAGCAGGACACAGCAGGGGACACAGCGAGGACACAGCGGGACACAGCGGGGACACAGTGGGGACACAGTGGGGGACACTAAGGGGCACAAACGGGACAACACGGAACACAGCAGGACACAGTGGGATACAGCGGCGACACTGCGTGGATACAGCGGGACACAGCGAGGGACACAGCGGGACACAGCGGGACACAGAGGGGGACAAGGCGGGACACAGCGGGGGACAGAGCGGGGTACACAGCGAGACACAACGGGTACAAAGCGAGACACAGCAAATTACACAGAGGGCACACAGCCGGGACACAGCCGGGACACAGCGGAACACAGTGGGGAAAGAACGGGACAAAGCGTGACACAGCGGGACACAGCGGGGTACACAGCGGGACTCACGGGGGACACAGCGGGGCACACAGTGGGACACACGGTGGACACAGCGAGGACACAGCGGGACACAGTGAGGACACAGCGGGACACAGCGGGGGAAACAGCGGGACACAATGTGGACACAGCAGTTGACACAGCGGGACACAGCGGGGGACAAAGGGGGACACAGTGGAGGACACAGGGAAGACACATTGGGACACAGCGGGGACACAGCGGGACTCAGCGGGGGACACTGCAGTACACAGCGGGACACAGCGGGACACAGAGGGGGACACAGTGGGACAGAGCGGGGAAAACAGCAGGGGACACAGAGGGACTCAGCTGGACACAGCGGGGGATACAGGGGGACACAGCGGGACACAGGGGGGGATACAGCGAGGAAACATTGGGACACAGCGGGGACACAGCGGGACTCAGCGGGGGACACAGTAGTACACAGCGGGACACAGCAGTGACACAGCTAGACACAGCGGGGTACACAGCGGGACACACTGGGCACACAGCGGGGACACAGCGGAGAAAGAGCGGGAAACAGCCCGACACAGCGG
>NW_012312098.1:0-2287 GCF_000151885.1 Dipodomys ordii | reverse complement strand
CTGGGGTGTCCCTCTGTGTACCCCGCTGTGTCCAGCTTTGTCACACGCTGTGTCTCGCTGTGTCCCACGCTATGTCCCACACTGAGTCCCGCAGTGTCCCCCGCTGTGTCCCGCAGTGTCCCCCGCTGTGTCCCACTGTGTCCCCCGCTGAGTCCCCGCTGTGTCACCGCTGTGTCCCGCTGTTTCCTCGCTGTGTACCCTGCTGTTTCCCTCTCTGTCCCTCGCTGTGTCTCACGCTTTGTCCCCGCTGTGTCCCACTGTGTCCCGCTGTGTCCGGCTGTGCCCCCACTGTGTCCCGTTGTGTCCACAGTGTGTACCACGCTGTGTAACTCTGCCTCCCCACTGTATCGATGCTGTGTCCCATTGTGTCCCGCTGTGTCCTCGCTGTGTCCCCTGTTGTGTCCCGCTGTGTCCTCACTGGGTAGCCCACTGTGTCCCGCTGTGTCCCCCGCTGTCCCCCACTGTGGCCTGCTGTGTCCCGCTGTGTCCCGCTGTGTAACACTGTGTCCCGTGGTGTCCCACTTTGTCCCACGCTGTGTCCCCAGCTGCGTCCCCTTTGTGTCGCCGCTGTGTCCCCTCTCTGAACTCTGCTGTCCCCCGCTGTGTCCCCCACTGTGACCCACTGTTTCCCGCTGTGTCCCCCGCTGTGTCCCCACTGTGTGCCCCCTGTGTCCCACTGTGTACCCCGCTGTGTCCAGCTGTGTTCCCGCTGTGTCCCGCTGTGACCCGCTGTGTTCCCAGCTGTGTCCCGCTGTGTACCCCTCTGTGTCCCCCTCTGTGTCCCGCTGTGTTCCCCGCTGTGTCCCGCTGTGTCCTCGCTGTGTCCTGCTGTATACTGCTGTGTCCCCCGCTGAGTCCCGCTGTGTCCCCGCTGTGTCCCGCTGTGTTCCCCATGTGTCCCCCGATGTGTCCCACCGTGTCCCACTGTGTCCCCCACTGTTTCCCCCGCTGTGTCCGGCTGTTTCCCCCGCTGTGTACCGCTGTGTCCCGCTATGTCCCCCGCTTTGTCCTGCTGTGAGTCCGCAGTGTCCCCGCTGTGTCCCGCTGTGTCACACTGTGTCCCGTGGTGTCCCACTTTGTCCCCCGCTGTTTCCCCCGCTGTGTCCTCCGCTGAGTCCCCTTTGTATCGACTCTGTGTCCCGCTGTGTCCCGCTGTGTTCTCGCTGTGTTCCCCGCTGTGTCCTGCTGTGTCCCCTCCTGTGTCCCCCGCTGTGTCCTCGCTGTGTCCCCCGCTGTGTCTCGCTGTGTCCTCGCTGGGTCCCCCGCTGTGTCCCGCTGTGTCCCCCGCTGTGTCCCGCTGTGTCCGACTGTGTCCCCGCTGTGTCCCGCTGTGTCCCCGCTGTGTGCCCGCTGTGTCCCGCTGTGTACCCCGCTGTGTCCAGCTGTGTCCTTTTGTGTCACCCTGTTTCCCCGCTGTGTCCCTGGGGTGTCCCTCTGTGTACCCCACTGTGTCCAGCTTTGTCCCCGCTGTGTCTCGCTGTGTCCCACGCTCTGTCCCACAGTGTGTCCCTAAGTGTCCCCCGGTGTGTCCCGCAGTGTCCCCCGCTGTGTCCCACTGTGTCCCCGGCTGAGTCCCCGCTGTGTCACCGCTGTGTCCCGCTGTTTCCTCGCTGTGTCCCCTGCTGTTTCCCTCTCTGTCCCTCGCTGTGTCTCACGCTTTGTCCCCGCTGTGTCCCACTGTATCCCGCTGTGTCCCCACTGTGTCCCGTTGTGTCCACAGTGTGTACCACGCTGTGTAAAGCTGCCTCCCCGCTGTATCGACGCTGTGTCCCGTTGTGTCCCGCTGTGTCCTCGCTGTGTCCCCTGTTGTGTCCCGCTGTGTCCTCACTGGGTAGCCCACTGTGCCCCGCTGTGCCCCCCGCTGTCCCCCGCTGTGGCCCGCTGTGTCCCGCTGTGGCCCGCTGTGTAACACTGTGTCCCGTGGTGTCCCACTTTGTCCCACGCTGTGTCCCCAGCTGCGTCCCCTCTGCGTCGCCGCTGTGTCCCCTTTCTGTCCTCTGCTGTCCCCCGCTGTGTCCCCCACTGTGACCCGCTGTGTCCCGCTGTGTCCCCCGCAGTGTCCCCACTGTTTGCCCCCTGTGTCCCACTGTGTAGCCCGCTGTGTCCAGCTGTGTTCCCGCTGTGTCCCGCTGTGTCCCGCTGTGTTCCCAGCTGTGTCCCGCAGTGTACCCCTCTGTGTCCCCCTCTGTGTACCACTGTGTTCCCCGCTGTGTCCCGCTGTGTCCCCCGCTGTGTCCCTGCTGTGTCCCCGCTGTGTCCTGCTGTATACTGCTGTGTCCCCCGCTGA
>NW_012312097.1:0-2287 GCF_000151885.1 Dipodomys ordii | reverse complement strand
TGTTTCTGCTTCTCTTTCTGCTTCTCCTTCTGCTTCTCCTTCTGCTACTTCTCCTTCTTCTGTTTCTTCTACTTCTGCTTCTCCTGCTCCTCGTTCTGCTTCTCTTCGTCTGCTTCTCTTTCTGCTTCTGCTTCTGCTTCTTCTTCTTCTTCTTCTTCTTCTTCTACTCCTTCTGTTTCTGCTTCTTCTGCTTCTCCTGCTTCTCCTTCTGCATCTCCTTCTGCTTGTGCTTGTTCTTCTTCTTCTTCTTCTGCTTCTGCTTCTCCTTCTCCGTCTGCTACTGCTTCTTCTCCTTTTCCTGCTTCTCCTTCTGCTTCTCCTTCTGTTTCTCCTTCTCCTTCTTGTTCTTCTGCTTTTCCTTCTGCTTCTCCTTCTGCTTCTGCATCTTCTGCTTCTTCTGCTACTGCTTCTGCTTCTTCTGTTTCTTCTGCTTCTCCTGTTTCTGCTTCTCCTGCTTCTCCTACTTCTCGTGCTGCTTATCCTTCTGCGTCTCTTTCTGCTTCTGCTTATCCTTTTGCTTCTCCTACTCCTAATCCTTCTCGCTCGCCTTCTCCGTCTTCTTCTTCTGCTTCTCCTGCTGCTTCTGCTTCTGCTTATTCTACTATTTCTGTTTCTTCTGCTTCTGCTTCAGATTGTGCTTCTTCTGATTCTCCTTCTGCTTCAGATTCTGCTTCTGCTTCTTCGGCTTCTTCTGTTTCTTCTGCTTCTGCTTCTCCTGCTTCTTCTGGTTCTCCTGCTTCTCTTTCTGCTTCTCCTTCTGCTTCTGCTTCTCCTTCTGCTTCTGCTTCTGCTCTTCTCCTCTTCTGTTTCTTTTGCTTCTGTTTCATCTGCTTCTTCTTCTTCTGTTTCTTCTGATTCTACTTCTGCTTCTCCTTCTTATCCTTCTCTTTCTGCTTCTACTTCTGCTTCTTCTGATTTTCCTGCTTCTCCTATTGTTGTCCTTCTGTTTCTGCTTCTCTTTCTGCTTCTGCTTCTCCTTCTGCTGCTCCTTCTCCTTCTGCTTCTGCTTCTCCCAGTGCTTCTGCTTCTGCTTTTTTGCTTATTCTTTTTCTTCTGCTTCTGCTTCTTCTGCTTCTGCTTCTTCTTCTACTCCTTCTGTTTCTGCTTCTTCTGCTTCTCCTGCTTCTCCTTCTGCATCTCCTTCTGCTTGTGCTTGTTCTTATTCTTCTTCTTCTACTTCTGCTTCTCCTTCTCCGTCTGCTACTGCTTCTTCTCCTTTTCCTGCTTCTCCTTCTGCTTCTCCTTCTGCTTCTCCTTCTGTTTCTCCTTCTCCTTCTTGTTCTTCTGCTTTTCCTTCTGCTTCTCCTTCTGCTTCTGCATCTTCTGCTTCTTCTGCTACTGCTTCTGCTTCTTCTGTTTCTTCTGCTTCCCTGCTTCTGCTTCTCCTGCTTCTCCTACTTCTCGTGCTGCTTCTCCTTCTGCGTCTCTTTCTGCTTCTGCTTATCCTTTTGCTTCTCCTACTCCTAATCCTTCTCTTTCGCCTTCTCCTTCTTGTTCTTCTGCTTGTCCTGCTGCTTCTGCTTCTGCTTATTCTAATATTTCTGTTTCTTCTGCTTCTGCTTCAGATTGTGCTTCTTCTGTTTCTCCTTCTGCTTCAGATTCTGCTTCTGCTTCTTCGGCTTCTTCTGTTTCTTCTGCTTCTGCTTCTCCTGCTTCTTCTGCTTCTCCTGCTTCTCTTTCTGCTTCTCCTTCTGCTTCTGCTTCTCCTTCTGCTTCTGCTTCTCCTTCTGCTTCTGCTTCTGCTCTTCTCCTTCTTCTGTTTCTTTTGCTTCTGTTTCTTCTGCTTCTTCTTCTTCTGTTTCTTCTGATTCTACTTCTGCTTCTCCTTCTTCTCCTTCTCTTTCTGCTTCTACTTCTGCTTCTTCTGATTTTCCTGCTTCTCCTTCTTGTTCTGCTTCTGTTTCTGCTTCTCTTTCTGCTTCTGCTTCTCCTTCTGCTGCTCCTTCTCCTTCTGCTTCTGCTTCTCCCAGTGCTTCTGCTTCTGCTTTTTTGCTTATTCTTTTTCTTCTGCTTCTGCTTCTTCTGCTTCTGCTTCTTCTGCTTCTACTGCTTCTCCTTATGCTTCTCCTTATGCTTCTCCTTATGCTTCTCCTTATGCTTCTCCTTATGCTTCTTCTTCTTCTCATCATCTTCATCTTCTTCATCTTCATCTCTTCTCATCTCTCTCTCTCTCTCTCTCTCTCCTTCACGCTTCTTCCTTCCTGCTCTCTGCTCTACGCTTCTCTTGGGCTCTCATTATGCTCTGATTCTCCTTCGCTCTCCTATGGCTTCGCTGCCCTTCCTTCTC
>NW_012312096.1:0-2287 GCF_000151885.1 Dipodomys ordii | reverse complement strand
TACATTTATTGATTTGCAGTATATGACCCATCTTGAATGTCTGGAATGTTTATCTGGGCTGGAGACATGAGTTCAAGTAATAGTCAAGAAAATATACTAAGCAAGTTTGAGGCCTTGAGTTCAAACCCAAGTACTAGAAAAAAAATCATAAAATGGCACACTAGCTTAGTTGCCAAGACATTAATCTCAACAATAGCTCAGACATTAATAAATTAGAATCATCTGACTGTCTAGAAGAAATAAAACAAGTGATAGCTATGGACCAAATCTGACCCATCACTGTGTTTCATTCAGCCAGGAAGCCAAGAGTAGTCCTTATGCTTTTATGTAGGTAAAACAAAAGAAAAATACTTTGTTCCACATTAAATTCAAATTTCATTGTCTTCAAAGAAAGTTTGACTAAAAAATAGTCACACCCACTCAATATATTATCTATGGCTGGTTTCATGCTATAACAGCAGATTGGTTAGCTGGAACTATATGGCCATAAAACATAAAATATTTACTATCTTGCCTTTACATAAAACCTGTGGATTAAGTGAAATATGGTCTAACAATAACATAAATTTATGCAACAATTTAAAATTGTTTAGATGATTCCTTACTAGTTTTCAAGAATATTTAATGAAGCCAGGTGCCAGTGGCTCATGCCTGTAATCCTAGCTACTCAGGAGGCTGAGATCTGAGGACCGCAGTTCAAAGCCAGCATAGGCAGAAAAGTCTGTGAGAGGGCTGGGAATGTGACTTAGTGGTAGCATGCATGAAGCCCTGGGTTCAATTCCTCAGTATCACATAAACAGAAAAAGCCCAAAGTGGCACTGTGGCTCAAGTGGTAGAGTACTAGCCTTGAGGCAAAGAAGCTCAGGGTCAGCCCCCAGGCCCAGAGTTCTAGCCCCACAACTGGGAAAAAAAAGAAAAGGAAAGAAAGAAGAAGAAGAAGAAAGAAGAAGAAGAAGAAGAAGAAGAAGAAGAAGAAGAAGAAGAAGAAGAAGAAGAAGAAGAAGAAGAAGAAGAAGAAGAAGGAGAAGGAGAAGGAGAAGGAGAAGCATAAGGAGAAGCAGTAGAAGCAGAAGAAGCAGAAGCAGGAGAAGCAGAAGCAGAAGAAAAAGAATAAGCATAAGAAGCAGAATCAGAGGGAGAAGCAGAAGAAGGAGAAGGAGCAGCAGAAGGAGAAGCAGAAGCAGAAAGAGAAGCAGAAACAGAAGGAGAACAAGTAGGAGAAGCAGGAGAATCAGAAGAAGTAAAATAGAAGCAGAAAGAGAAGGAGAAGAAGGAGAAGCAGAAGTAGAATCAGAAGAAACAGAAGAAGAAGAAGCAGAAGAAACAGAAGCAAAAGAAACAGAAGAAGGAAAGAGCAGAAGCAGAAGCATGAGAAGCAGAAGAAGAAGGAGAAGCAGAAAGAGAAGCAGGAGAAGCAGAAGAAGCAGGAGAAGCAGAAGCAGAAGAAACAGAAGAAGCCGAAGAAGCAGAAGGAGAATGTGAAGCAGAAGGAGAAACAGAAGAAGCACAATCTGAAGCAGAAGCAGAAGAAACAGAAATAATAGAATAAACAGAAGCAGAAGCAGCAGGAGAAGAAGAAGAAGAAGAAGGAGAAGGCAAAAGAGAAGGATTAGGAGTAGGAAAAGCAGAAGGATAAGCAGAAGCAGAAAGAGAAGCAGAAGGAGAAGCAGCACTAGAAGCAGAAGAAGCAGAAGAAGCAGAAGCAGGAGAAGCAGAAAAAAACAGAAGACGCAGAAGCAGAATGAGAAGCAGAAGGAGAAATTGAAGCAGAAGAGAAGCAGAAGAAGAAGGAGAAGGAAAGGGAGAAGCAGAAAGAGAAGCAGAACGAGAAGCAGGACAAGCAGCAGCAGGAGAAGCAGAAGCAGAAGAAACAGAAGAAGGAGAAGAAGCAGAAGCAGAAAGGAAAAGCAGAAACAGAAGGAAAAGCAAAAGGAGAAGCAGGAGAAGCAGAAGAAGCAGCAGCAGGAGAAGCAGAAGCAGAAGAAGCCGAAGAAACAGAAGCAGAACCTGAAGCAGAAGGAGAAGCAGGAGAAGGAGAAGAAGCAGAATCTGGAGAAGCAGAAGGAGAAGCAGAAGCAGAAAGAGAAGCAGACGAAGAGAAGCAGAACGAGAAGCAAAAGAAGAAGAAACAGAAGAAGGAGAAGTAGCAGAAGCAGAAGGAGAAGCAGAAAGAATAGCAGAAACAGAAGGAGAAGCAGAAAGAGGAGGGGAAGCAGAAGAAGCAGAAGCATAAGAATCCGAAGAAGCAGAAGCAGAACCTGAAGCAGGAGAAGTAGAAGAAGCAGAA
>NW_012312095.1:0-2287 GCF_000151885.1 Dipodomys ordii | reverse complement strand
GTGTCACGCTTTGTGCCTGCTCTCCCCCGGTGTGTCCCCCGCTGTGTCCCGCTGTTTCCCGCTGTGTCCCCGCTGTGTCCCGCAGTGGCCCGATGTGTCCCCGCTGTGTCCCCGCTGTGTCCCGATGTGTACCGCTGTGTCTGCCTCTGTGTACCCCGCTGTGTCCTGCTGTATCCCCCGCTGTGTCCTGCTGTGTCCTCTCTGTGTCCCCCGCTTTTTCTTGCTGTTTTCCCCCTGTGTCATCCGCTGTGTCCCCAGCTGTGTCCGGCTGTGTCCCGCTGTGTTCCCCTGTGTCCCCCGCTGTGTCCCGATGTGTTCTTTGCTGTGTCCCCCGCTGAGTCCCGCTGTGTCCCCCGCTGTTTACCGCTGTGTCCCGCTGTGTCCCCTCTGTTTCCCGCTGTGTCCCGCTGTGTCCCCTGCTGTGTCCCGCTGTGTCCCAGCTGTGTCCCTCTGTGTCCCTGTTGTGCCCCGGTCTGTCCCCACTGTCCCCCACTGTGTCCCTCGCTGTGTACCTCTGTGTCCCGCTCTGTCCTCGCTTTGTTCCTGTGACGTCCCGCTGTGTCCCCCGCTGTGTCCCTGCTGTGTCCCTTTGTGTCCCCTGTGTCCCGCTGTGTACCCCGCAGTGTCCTGCTGTGTCGCCCGATGTGTCCCTCTGTGTCCCGCTGTGTCCCCACTGTGTCCCGCTGTGTCTCCTGAAGTGTCCCCCGCTGTGTCCCGCTGTGTCCCCTGAAGTGTCCCCCGCTGTGTCCCGCTGTGTCCCCTGAAGTGTCCCCCGCTGTGTCCCGCTGTGTCCCGTTGTGTCCTTGCTGTGTCCCCGCTGTGTCCTGCTGTGTCTCGCTGTGTCCCTGCTGTGTCCCCGCTGTGTCCTGCCGTGTCCCCGCTGTGTCCCCGCTGTGTCCCGATCTGTCCCGCTGTGTCCCGCTTTGTCCGCCTCTGTGTCCACCTCAGTGTCCCCCACTGTATCCTGCTGTGTCCCCGCTGTGTCCCCGCTGTGTCCCGCTGTGTCCTGCTGTGTCCCCGCTGTGTCCCCGCTGTGTCCCTCTGTGTCCCTGGTGTGTCCTCGCTGTGTAACTGCTATGTCTCTCTGTCCCCGCTGTGTCCCAATGTGTCCCACAGTGTCCCCCTATGTCCCCTCTGTGTCCTCGCTGTATCCCCTGCTGTGTCCCACTGTGTCCCCTGCTGTGTCCCCGCTGTGTCCCCGCTGTGTCCTAGCTGTGTCCCGCTGTGTCCCCGTTGTTCCCCGGTTTGTCCCCACTGTCCCCCGCTGTGTCCCTCGCTGTGTACCTCTGTGTCCCGCTCTGTCCTCGCTTTGTCCCCGCTATGTCCCGCTGTGTCCCTGCTGTGTCCGTGTTGTGTTCCACTCTCTCCCGCTGTGTGCAGCTCTGTGTTCTCCGCTGTGTCCCCCGCTGTGTCCTGCTGTGTCCCGGTGTGTCCCGCTGTGTCCCCAGCTGTGTCCCGCTGTTTCCCACTGTGCCCCTGCTGTGTCCCCGCTGTGTCCCGCTGTGTACCCCGCTGTGTCCCACTGTGTCCCCCGCTGTGTCCCTGCTGTGTCCCGCTGTGTCCCGCTGTGTCCCGCTGTGTACCCTGCAGTGTCCTGCTGTGTCCCCCGATGTGTCCCGCTGTGTCCACACTGTGTCCCGCTGTATCCCCGCTGTGTCCCCTGCTGTGTCCCCCTGTGTCCCCGGCTGTTTCCCGCTCTTTCCCGCTGTGTCCCGCTTTGTCCTTGCTGTGTCCCCATTTGTGTCCCGTTGTGTCTACGCTGGGTCACCCGCTGTGTCCCGCTGTGTCCCCATGTGTCATGCTGTGTCCTCTCTGTGTATCCCTCTGTATCCCGCTGTGTCCTCGCTGTGTCCCCCACTGTGTCCAGGCTGTGACCCGCTGTGTCCCTGCTGTGTCCCCGCTTTGTTCCGCTGTGTCCCGCTGTGTCCCCGATGTCCCCTGCAGTGTCCCGTTGTGTCCCCGCTGTCCGCATGTGTGTCCCCGCTGTCCCCCGCTGTGTCCCCCGCTGTGTGCCGCTGTGTCCTCGCTGTGTCCCCCGCTGTGTCCCACTCTGTCCCCCTCTGTGTCCCCCACTGTGTCCTGCTGTGTCCTCTCTGTGTAACCTCTATGTCCCTCTGTGTCCCCACTGTGTCCACTTTGTCCAGCAGTGTCACCCTACGTACCCGCTTTGTCCTCGCTGTGTCCCCCGCTGTGTCCCACTCTGTCCCCCGCTGTGTTCCGCTGTGTCCCTGGTGTGTCCTGGCTGTGTAACCTCTATGTCCCTCTGTGTCCCCGCTGTGTCCCACTG
>NW_012312094.1:0-2287 GCF_000151885.1 Dipodomys ordii | reverse complement strand
GTACTGCTTTGTCCCCCGCTGTGTCCCGCTGAGTCCACTGCTGGGTCCCCGCTGGGTCCCGCTGTGTCTCGCTGTTTCCCGCTGTGTCCTCGCTTTGTCCCATGCTGTGTTCCGCTGTGTCCCCCCTGTGTCCCCCGCTGTGTCCCGCTGTGTCCCCCGCTGTGCCCCGCAGTGTCCCGCTGTGTCCCGCTGTGTCCTCGCTGTGTCCCACTGTGTCCCCGCTGTTTCCCCGCTGGGTCCTGGTGTGTCCCGCTGTGTCCCCCGCTGTGTCCCCCGCTGTGTCCCCCGCTGTGTCCCCCGCTGTGTCCCCGCAGTGACCCCGCTGTGTCCCGCTGTGTCCCACTGTGTCCTGTGGTGTCCCGATTTGTCCCCCACTATGTCCCCTGCTGAGTCACCTCTGAGTCACCGCTGTGTCCCGCTGTGTCCTCCGCTGTGTCCCGCGGTGTCCCCCGCTGTGTCCTGCTGGGTCCCTCTGTGTCCTGCTGGGTCCCGCTGTGTCCCCGCTGTGTCCCCGCTGTGTCCCGCTGTTTCCCCTGCTGTGTCCCGCTGTGTCCCCGCAGGTTCACCGCTGTGTCCCGCTGTGTTCCGTGGTGTCCCGCTTTGTCCCCCGCTGTGGCATCCCTGAGCCACGTCTGTGTCCCCGCTGTGTCCCGCTGTGTCCTCGCTGTGTCCGCCTCTGTCTCCCGCTCTGTCCACCGCTGTGTCTCACGCTTTGTCCCTGCTGGGTCCCACTGTGTCCCGCTCTGTCCCCCACTGTGTCCCCCGCTGTGTCCTCTATGTGTCGCCACTGTGTCCCGCTGTGTCTTCGCTGTGTCCCCTGCTATCTCCCGCTTTGTCCCATGCTGTGTCCTGCTGTGTCCCGCTGTGTCCTCGTTGTGTCCCCGGCTGTGTCCTGCTGTGTTCCCGCTGTGTCCCAAGCTGTGTCCCGCTGTGTGCCCCGCTGTGTCCTGATGGGTGCCGCTGTGTCCCCGCTGTGTCTCGCTGTGTCCCGTGTTCCCTCGCTGTTTCCCACGCTGTGTTCTGCTGTGTCCTCGCTGTGTCCCCCGCTGTGTCCCGTTGTGTACCCAGCTGTGTACCCCGCTGTGTCCCGCTGTGTCCCCGCTGTATCGACGCTGTGTCCCGCTTGGTCCCGCTGTGTCCTCGCTGTGTTCCCCGCTGTGTCCCGCTGTTTACCCCTCTGTGTCCCCCGCTGTGTCCCGCTGTGTCCCGCTGTGTACTGCTGTGTCCCCCACTGAGTCCCGCTGAGTCCCCGCTGTGTCCCAATATGTCCTCTCTGTGTCCCGCGCTGGGTCCCGCTGGGTCCCCCCTGTGTGCCCCGCTGTGTCCCGCTGTGTCCGGCTGTGTCTCCCGCTGTGTCCCCCGCTGTGTCACCCGCAGTGTCAGCGCTGTGTCCCGCTGTGTCCTCGCTGTGTCCCCTGCTGTCTCCCGCTCTGTACCACGCTGTGTCTCAAGCTTTGTCCCCGCTGTGTCCCACTGTGTCCCGCTGTGTCCCGCTGTGCCCCCACTGTGTCCCGATGTGTTCACAGGTGTGTACCACGCTGTGTAACGTTGTGTCCCCGCTGTATCGACGCTGTGTACCGCTGGGTCCCGCTGTGTCCTCGCTGTGTTCCCCGCTGTGTCCCGCTGTGTCCCCCACTGTGTCCCCCGCTGTGTCCCTATGTGTCCCACGCTTTGTCTCCCTGTGTCCCCGCAGTTTCCCCACTGTGTCCCGCTGTTTCCCACTGTGTTCTGTGGTGTCCCGCTTTGTCCCCCGCTGTGTCCCCCGGTGAGTCGCCGCTGTGTCCCAGCTTTGTCCCGCTGAGTCCTCCATGTGTCCCCCGCTGTGTCCCGCTATGTCCCCCGCTGTGTACCGCTGTGTCCACTGCTGGGACCCGGCTGTGTCCCGCTGTGTCCTCACTGTGTCCCACTCTGTGTTCCGCTGTGTCCTCGTTGTGTTCCCCGCTGTGTCCCGCTGTGTCCCCGCAGGTTCACCGCTGTTTCACGCTGTGTCCTGCTGTGTTCCGTGGTGTCCCGCTTTGTCCCCCGCTGTGTCCCGCAGTGTCCACTGCTGGGTCCCCGCTGGGTCCCGCTGTGTCTCGCTGTTTCCCGCTGTGTCCTCGCTTTGTCCCATGCTGTGTTCAACTGTGTCCTCCCTGTGTCCCCCGCTGTGACCCGCTGTGTCCCCCGCTGTGCCCCGCAGTGTCCCGCTGTGTCCCGCTGTGTCCTCGCTGTGTCCAAGTGTCTCCGCACTGTTTCCCTGCTGGGTCCTGCTGTATCCCGCTGGGTCCCGCTGGGTCCCCCGTTTGTC
>NW_012312093.1:0-2287 GCF_000151885.1 Dipodomys ordii | reverse complement strand
ACAGCGGGACACAGCGTGGGACACAGAGGGGGACACAGCGTGGACACAGCAGGGGAAACAGTGGAACCCAGCGAGGACAAAGCGGGACACAGCTGGACACAGCGGGACACAGCGGGACACAGCAGGACACAGCGGAGGACACACTGGGACACAGCAGGGGTCACAGCAAGAACACAGCGGGACACAGGAGGACACAGCGGGGACACAGCTGGGGCCACTGTGGGACACAGCGGGGGACACTCCGAGGACACAGCGGGGACAGAGGGGGACACTGCGGGACACAGTGGAACACAGCGGGGACACGGAGGGACATAGCAGTTACACAGCGAGGACACACCAGAGACACAGCGGGACACAGCGGGGACAAACCGGGGACACAGCGAGACACAGCGGAGGACACAGAGGATGACACAGCAGAACACAGCGGGACACAGAGAGGACACAGCGAGGACACAGTGGGACACAGCAGGGAACACAGCGGGGGACACAGAGGGACACAGCGGGACACAGCGGGGGACACAGCATGGACACAGCAAGTCACAGCGGGGATATAGTCGGGGACACATTGGGGGACACAGCGGGATACAGAAGGACACAGCGAGGACACAGAGGGACACAGGAGGACACAGCGGGGACACAGCGGGGAAACAGCGGGGGACACAGTGGGACACAGCGGGGACACAGAGGGACTTAGCGGTTACACAGTTAGGACACACCAGGGACACAGCGGGACACAGAGGGGACACAGCGGGACTCAGCGGGACCCAGCGGGGACACAGCGGGGACACAGCGGGACACAGCGGGAACAAAGGGGGACACAGCGGGACACAGTGGGGGACACAGCGGGACACAGCCTGGGACATAGCGGGACACTGCGTGGACACAGTGGGACACAGCGAGACACAGCAGTGACAAAGCGGCGACACAGCGGGACACATCGGGACACAGCTTGGGACACAGCATGGACACAGCGGGTCACAGTGGGGAAATAGTGGGGGACACAGCGGGATACAGAAGGACACAGCGAGGACACAGCGGGACACAGGAGGACACAGCGGGGACACAGCGGGGGATACAGCGGGGGACAGCGGTGACACACCTTAGGACAGCGGGGACACAGTGGGACACAGCGGGACACAGCGGGGGACACAGCGTGACACAGTGGGGGACACAGCGGGGGACACAGCGGGACACAGCGGGGGAAACAGTGGAACACAGCGAGGACAAAGAGGGACACAGCGGGACACAGCGGGGACACAGCAGGGACACAGCAGGACACAGCGGGGGACACAGGCCCACAAAGCAGGACACAGCGGGAAACAGAGAGAAACAGCAGGACACAGCGGGGGACAAACCGGAACACAGCGGGGGTCACAGCAAGAACCCAGCGGGACACAGGCGGACACAGGGGCCACAGAGGGGACACAGCGGGCGACCCTGTGGGGCACAGCGGGGGACACAGCGAGGACACAGCGGGGACATAGGCGGACACTGCGGGACACAGTGGAACACAGTGGGGACACAGAGGGACATAGCAGTTACACAGCAAGGACACACCAGAGACACAGCGGGACACAGCGGGGACAAAGCGGGGACACAGCGAGACACAGCGGGACCCAGCGTGGACACAGCGGGGACACAGCGGGACACAGCAGGGGACCCAGAGGCAGACACAGCAGAACACAGCGGGACACAGCGCAACACAGCGGGACACAGCCGGGACACAGCGAGGACACGGGGGGACACAGCGGGGAACACAGCGGGGGACACAGCGGGAAACAGCGGGACACAGCGGGCACACAGAGGGACTTAGCGGTTACACAGTGAGGACACACCAGGGACACAGCCGGACACAGCGGGGACACAGCGGGACACAGCGGGACCCAGTGGGGACACAGCGGGTAAACAGCGGGACACAGCGGGGGACACACCAGGGGACAAAGCGAGGGACAGCGGGGACACAGAGGGACACAGCAGGACACAGCAGGGACACAGCAAGGACACAACGGGACACAGCGGGACACAGCGGGGGACACAGCAGGGGACACAGGGGGACACAACGGGGGACACAGTGGGACACAGCGGAACACAGCGGGGACAAAGCAGGGGATAAAGCGGGGACACAGCGGGACACAGCGGGACAAAACGGGACACAGCTGAACACAGCGGGGACACAGCAGGGGACACAGCGGGGGACAGCGGGGACACAGCCGGACACAGCAGGACCCAGCGGGAAACAGCGGGACACAGCGAGGACACAACGGGACACAGCAGGACACAGAGGTGA
>NW_012312092.1:0-2287 GCF_000151885.1 Dipodomys ordii | reverse complement strand
AGTGGGGACACAGCGGGGGACACAGCGGGACACAGCGGGTCACAGCGGGGGACACAGCGGGGGACAGCAGAGGACAGAGAGGGGACACAGCGGACACAGCGGGGTACACAGAGGGACACAGCCGGCACACAGTGGGGACACAGCGGGACAAAGCAGGACACAGCGGGGACAGAGCAGGACAGAGCGTGACACAGCGAGGACACATTGGGACACAGCGGGACACAGAGGAACTCAGCGGGAGACACAGCAGTACACAGCGGGAAACAGTGTGACACACCGGGGAGACAGCAGGGACACAGTGGGGGACACAGCAGGACACAGCGGGTCACAGCGGGGGACACAGCGGGACACAGCTGGGGACACAACGAGGACACAGCGGGTCACAGCGGGACACAGCGTGGGACAAAGCAGGAGACAGCGAGGGACCAAGCGAAGACCCAGCTGGACACAGCGGGGTACACAGAGGGACACAGCGGGGGACACAGAAGGGTACACAGCGGGACACAGCGAGAAACACAGCGAGGTCACAGCGGGGGCCAAAGCGGGACAACACGGAACACAGTGTGACACAGTGTGACACAGCGGGGACACTGCAGGGGCCCAGCGGGACAAAGCGGGCGACACAGCGGGACACAGCGGGACACAGCGGGAGACACAGCGGGGGACAGCAGTGGACAGAGAGGGGACACAGCGGGAGACACTAAGAGGGACAGCAGGGGACAGAGAGGGTACACAGCGGGACACAGCAGGAACACAACTGGACACAGCGGGGTACACAGCGGGACACAAGGGGCACACAGTGGGGACACAGCAGGTGACAAAGCGGGACACAGCGGGTCACAGCGGGGGACACAGCGGGACACAGCGGGGGACACAGCGGTACACAGCTTGGGACACGGCGAGGACAAAGCGGGACACAGTGGGACACAGCGGGGACACAGCAGGGACACAGCAGGGACACAGCGAGGGACACAGCGGGGGACACAGCGGGACACAACGAGGAACACATCGAGGACACAGCGGGACCCAGCAGGACACAGCGTCGATACAGGGGGGACACAGCGGGACACAGTGGGGTACACAGCTGAGGTCACAACGGGACACAGCGGTGGACCCAGCGAGGTCACAGCGGGACACAGCGGGGACACTGCGGGAACATAGCGGGACACAGCGGGTACAGAGCGGGACACAGAGGGGTCACAGAGTGGTACAAAGCGGGACACATCGGGAAACAAAGCGAGGTCACAGCGGGGGACAAAGCGGGACAACACGGAACACAGTGTGACACAGCGGGACACAGCGGGGTACACAGAGGGACACAGCGGGCACACAGCGGGGACACAGCGGGACACAACGGCACACAACGGGGACACAGTGGGACACAGCGGGACAAAGCGGCAGACACAGCGGGACACAGCAGGCACACAGCGGGGACACAGCGGGACACAGCGGGACACAGCGGGGACAGAGCGGGACACAGCCGGACAGAGCGGGACACAGCAGGGGTCACAGCGGGACACAGTTGGGGACCCAGTGAGGACACAGCGGGACACAGCAGGGGACACAGCGAGGACACAGCGGGGGACACAGCGGGGGACACAGCGGGACACAGCGGGAAACACAGCGAGGACACACCGGGACACAGCGTCGATACAGCGGGGACACAGCGTTACACAGCGTGGTACACAGCTTTGGACACAACGGGACACAGTGGGGGCACAGCCGCACACAGCGGGACACAGTGGGACACAGCAGGGACAAAGCGTGAGACACAGCGGGGGACAGAGAGGGAGAAAGCAGGGGACACAGCGAGGACACAGCGGGACACAGCGGTGACACAACGGGGACTCAGCAAGGACGCAGCGGGACACAGCGGAACTCAGCGGGGATCAAAGCGGGAGACAGCGGGGGACACAGCGAGCACACAGCAGGACACAGCGGCCACACAGAGGGGAGTCAGTGGGGGACACAGGGGGAAAAAGAGGGACACCACGGGACACAGTGAGACACAGTGGGACACAGCGGGACACTGTGGGGACACAGTAGGACAAAGCGGGGGACACAGCGGGACACAACGGAACAAAGCGGGGGACAGAGCGGAGACAGAGTAGGGCCACAGCGGGACACCTCGGTGACACAGCTGGACACAGCGGGGTACACAGCGGGACACAGCGGGCACACAGCGGGTACACAGCGGGACACAGCGGGACAAAGCGGGCACACAGCGGGGACAGAGCGGGACACAGGTCGGGACACAGTGGGACTACAGTTGGGGGGACACAGCGGG
>NW_012312091.1:0-2287 GCF_000151885.1 Dipodomys ordii | reverse complement strand
TCTACTTCTTCTGTTTCTTCTGCTTCTCCTTCTGCTTTTGAATCTCTTTCTGCTTCTGCTTCTCATCCTGCTTCTCCAGATTCTGCTTCTTCTGCTTCTCCAGCATCTCCTTCTGCTTCAGGTTCTGCTTCTACTTCTTCGGATTCTTATGCTTCTGCTTCTCCTGCTTCTGCTTCTTCTGCTTCCCCTCCTTCTTTTCTGCTTCTCCTTCTGTTTCTGCTTCTCCTTCGGCTTCTGCTTCTTGTCTTTCTGCTGATACTTCTACTTCTGCTTCTCCTGTTTCTGCATCTCCTGCTTCTCCTTCTGCTGCTCTTTCTGCTTCTCCTACTGCTTTTCCGTCTCCTGCTCCTTCTTCTGCTTCT
Organism: Dipodomys ordii; assembly: GCF_000151885.1. Classification (NCBI taxonomy): domain Eukaryota; kingdom Metazoa; phylum Chordata; class Mammalia; order Rodentia; family Heteromyidae; genus Dipodomys; species Dipodomys ordii. The sequence continues at coordinate 1,925 of NW_012312091.1, read as the reverse complement.
CTTTCTGCTTCTCCTTCTGTTTCTCCTTCTCCTTCTCGTTCTTCTGCTTTTCCTTGTGCTTCTCCTTCTGCATCTGCATCTTCTGCTTTTTCTGCTATTGCCTCTGCTTCTTCTGTTTCTTCTGCTTCTCTTTCTGCTTCTCCTTCTGCTTTTGCTTCTCTTTCTGCTTCTGCTTCTCCTTCTGGTTCTCCTTCTTCTTCTCCAGATTCTGCTTCTTCTGCTTCTCCTGCTTCTTCAGGTTCTGCTTCTGCTTCTTCGGCTTCTTCTGCTTCTGCTTCTCCTGCTGCTGCTTCTCCTGCTTCTCTTTCTGCTTTACTTCTGTTTCTGCTACTCCTTCTGCTTCTGCTTCTTCTCCTTCTTCTGTTTCTTTTGCTTCTGGTTCTCCTGCTTCTGCTTCTCCTGCTTCTCGTTCTGCTTCTCTTTCGGCTTCTCCTTCTCCTTCTCCTCCTTCTGCTTCTCCTTCTGCTTCTCTTTCTGCTTCTGCTTCTTCTGATTCTCCAACTAATCTTTCTTATTCTCCTTCTGTTTCTGCTTCTCTTTCTGCTTCTCCATCTCCTTCTGCTTCACATTCTGCTGCTCCTTCTCCTCCTTCTGTTTTTCCCTCTGCTTCTGCTTCTGCTTCTTATTCTTCTTCTTGTTCTTCTGCTTCTGCTTCTCCTGCTTCTGCTTCTTATGCTTCTACTGCTTCTTCTTCTGCCTCTGCTTCTTCTGCTTCTTCTTCTCTTTCTGCTTCGGCTTCTCCTGCTTGTTTTTCTGCTTCTTCTTCTGCTTCTCCTTCTGCTGCTTCTTCTACTTCTCCTTCTGCTTCTCTTTTTGCTTCTCTTTCTGCTTCTGCTTCTTCTGTTTCTCCTGCCTGAATTTCTGGTTCTACTTCTTCTGCTGCCTCTTCTTCTGCTTCTGCTTCTACTTCTGCTTCTGTTTCTGCTTCTTCTGCTTCTTCTCTTTCGGCTTCTCCTGCTTCTGCTTCTTGTGCTTCTCCTGCTTCTCTTTCTGCTTCTCATTCCGCTTCTACTTTTCCTTCTCCTTCTACTTCTCCTCCTTCTCCTTCTCCTACTTCTGCTTCTCTTTCATCTTCTGCTTCTTCTGCTTCTCCTGCTTCTCCTTCTGCATCTCCTTCTGCTTGTGCTTGTCCTTATGCTTCTTCTTCTGCTTCTGCTTCTCCTTCTCCTTCTTTTGCTTCTCCTTTTGCTTCTGCTTCTTCTGCTTTTCCTGCTTCTCCTTCTGCTTCTTCTGCTTCTCCTGCTTCTCCTTCTGCATCTTCTTCTGCTTCTGCTTCTCCTTCTCCTTCTTCTGCTTCTCCTTCTGATTCTCCCTCTGCTTCTTCTTCTTCTGCTTTACCTGCTTCTCTTTCTGCTTCTCCTTCTGCTTCTCCTTCTGTTTCTCATTCTCCTTCTTTTTCTTCTGCTTTTCCTTCAACTTCTCCTTCTGCTTCAGCTACAACTGCTACTGCTTCTACTTCTTCTGTTTCTTCTGCTTCTCCTTCTCCTTTTGATTCTCTTTCTGCTTCTGCTTCTCATTCTGCTTCTCCAGGTTCTGCTTCTTCTGGTTCTACTGCTTCTCCTTCTGCTTCAGGTTCTGCTTCTATATCTTCAGATTCTTATGCTTCTGCTTCTCCTGATTCTGCTTCATCTGCTTCCCCTACTTCTCTTTCTGCTTCTCCTTCTGTTTCTGCTTCTCATTCTGCTTCTGCTACCTGTCCTTCTCCTGATACTTCTACTTCTGCTTCTCCTGTTACTGCATCTCTTGCTTCTCCTTCTGCTGCTCTTTCTGATTCTACTAATGCGTTTCCCACCCCCTGCACCTATTTCAGCATCTCTTATCTGCTTAAACATCTGTTTCTCCAACACCTTCAGAAACTTCTGCTTATCATGAAGCTTCACCCTCAGAATCTGCATCTTCTGATTCTACTGCTAATGCATATGCTT
>NW_012312090.1:0-2287 GCF_000151885.1 Dipodomys ordii | reverse complement strand
GAAGCAGCAGAAGGAGAAGCAGGAGCTGAAGGAGACAGCAGGAGATGCAGAAGAAGGAGAAGGAGAAGCAGAAGAAACACGAGAAGGACAAGAAGCAGAAGCAGAAGGAGAAGCAGAAACAGAAGGAGAAGCAGAAAGAGAAGGAGGGGAAGCAGAAGAAGCAGAAGCAGGAGAGGCAGAAGCATAAGAATCTGCATAAGCAGAAGCAGAACCTGAAGCAGAAGGATAAGCAGGAGAAGCAGAAGAAGCAGAATCTGGAGAAGCATAATGAGAAGGTGAAGGAGAAGCAGAAGCGGAAAGAGAATCCAAAGCAGAAGGAGAAGCAGAAGAAACAGAAGAAGCAGAAGCAGTAGTAGTTGCAGCAGAAGCAGAAAGAGAAGCAGAAGGAAAAGCAGAAGAACGAGAAGGAGAAGGAAAAACAGAAGCAAAAGCAGAAGGAGAAGAAAAAGGAGAAGCAGAAGAAGGAGAAGGAGAAGCAGAAGCAGAAGAAGATGCAGAAGGAAAAGCAGAAGCAGAAGAAGATGCAGAAGGAGAAGCAGCAGAAGCAGAAGAAGCAGAAGGAGAAGTAGAATTAGGAGAAGGAGGAGGAAGAGCCGCAGAAGCAAAAGGAGAAGCAGAAGGAGAAGCAGAAGCAGAATGAGAAGCAGAAAGAGAAGCAGTAGAAGCAGAAGAAGCAGGAAAAGAAGAAGCAGAAGAAAGAGAAGAAGAAGAAGAAGAAGAAGAAGAAGAAGAAGAAGAAGAAGAAGAAGAAGAAGAAGAAGAAGAACAGGAGAAGCCAAAGAAGCAGAAGCAGAATCTGAAGCAGAAGGAGAAACAGAAGAAGCACAATCTGAAGCAGAAGCAGAAGAAACAGTAATAGTAGAATAAGCAGAAGCAGAAGCAGCAAGAGAAACAGAAGAAGAAGAATTCGGAGAAGGCGAGAGAGAAGGATTAGGAGTTGGAGAAGCTAAAGGGTAAGCAGAAGCAGAAAGAGACGCAGAAGGAAAAGCAGCACGAGAAGTAGGAGAAGCAGGAGAAGCAGAAGCAGGAGAAGCAGAAGAAACAGAAGACGCAGAAGCAGAATGAGAAGCAGAAGGAGAAATTGAAGCAGAAGCAGAAGGAGAAGCAGAAGAAGGAGAAGGAGAAGCAGAAAGAGAAGCAGAAAGAGAAGCAGAACGAGAAGCAGGGGAAGCAGAAGCAGAAGAAACAGAAGAAGGAGAAGAAGCAGAAGAAGAAGGAGAAGCAGAAACAGAAGGAAAAGCAGAAAGAGAAGCAGGAAAAGCAGAAGAAGCAGCAGCAAGAGAAGCAGAAGCAGAAGAAGCCGAAGAAGCAGAAGCAGTACCTTAAGCAGAAGGAGAAGCAGAAGCAGAAAGAGAAACAAAAGCAGAAGGAGAAGCAGAAGAAACAGAAGAAGCAGAGGCAGTAGCAGAAGAAGCAGAAGATGCAGAAGCAGAAGGAAAAGCAGAAGAAAGAGAAGGAGAAGGAGAAACAGAAGGAGAAGCAGAAAGAGAAGCAGAAGAAGGAGCAGGAGAAGGAAAAGCAGCAGGAGAAGCAGAAAGAGCAGCAGAAGGAGAAGCAGGAGAAGCAGAAACAGGAGAAGCATAAGAAGAATAAACAGGAGAAGGACAAGAAGCAGAAGCAGAAGGAGAAGCAGAAACAGAAGGAAAAGCAGAAGGAGAAGCAGGAGAAGCAGAAGAAGCAGCAGCAGGAGAAGCAGAAGCAGAAGAAGCCGAAGAAGCAGAAGCAGAACCTGAAGCAGAAGGAGAAGCAGGAGAAGGAGAAGAAGCAGAATCTGGAGAAGCAGAAGGAGAAGCAGAAGCAGAAAGAGAAGCAGACGAAGAGAAGCAGAACGAGAAGCAGGAGAAGCAGAAGAAGAAGAAACAGAAGAAGGAGAAGTAGCAGAAGCAGAATGAGAAGCAGAAGGAGAAGCAGAAAGAGAAGCAGAAACAGAAGGAGTAGCAGAAAGAGAAGGAGGGGAAGCAGAAGAAGCAGAAGCATAAGTATCCGAAGAAGCAGAAGCAGAACCTGAAGCAGGAGAAGTAGAAGAAGCAGAATCTGGAGAAGCAGAAGGAGAAGCAGAAGGAGAAGCAGAAGCAGAAAGAGAAACAAAAGCAGCAGTAGAAGAAGAAGAAACAAAAGAAGCAGAAGCAGTAGTCGTTGTAGCAGAGCAGAATGAAAAGCAGTAGGAAAAGCAGAAGAACGAGAAGGAGAAGGAGAACAGAGAAGGAGAAGGAGAAGAAGAAGCAGAAGATCAGCATAGGAGAAGCAGAGCTGAAGAAGATGCAGAAGGAGAAGCAGGATAGCTGAA
>NW_012312089.1:0-858 GCF_000151885.1 Dipodomys ordii | reverse complement strand
AAGAATATAAAAAATACAACTAAAATATCATGTAGGATCTGGAGAATATAGCAAGAATATGATATCACAAACTAGGGAGTGATCTGTTAGAATACAGGGATTTGTGAGGTTGAATAATAAATTTAAAAAGTGGGTCATTTCAATTGCACTTTTATTTAGCCATGCGTTCGTTGGTAAACCAAGAAACCCTTCCAACATCCCGCAAGAGAGAAGCGTATTGGCAGGTAGGAAAGGTAACGCAATATCACAAGTATTCGATCCGTATTTTCTTGCAAACTAAGAGTGCCGGTAAGCCAGTGATAGGCAAAAGATGTGAAGTTATTGCGGAGTTCCAGGAGACACTCTGGTTTTGTCTGAAGGGTCCAGAAGGCAACACAAAGGAGAAAGCCCCCCTCCCCTCTTCCCCCTCTCCCTTCCCACCCACCCCTCTCACGGAGGCCACCAGCCGCACCCCTGACCAATTCCTCTACCAAAGCACCTCTACCCGCGTGAGGCCGGGATCAGGGCAGGCCCAGGCCCAGGCCCAGGCCTGGGCACAGCCCGGGGGCGGCCCGCGCCGCGCGGGGAGGCCTCGCCGCGGGAGGGGGTGCAGCTCCATACCTGCTTCTGCTGCTCGTTCAGCCCGTTGATCGAGCTCCATACCTGCTTCTGCTGCTCGTTCAGCCCGTTGATCGCGTCGTCCACGGGCAGCAGGGAGTGGGCTCGCCGGGGCGCGCGGCCCGCGAGGGGCACGCCGGGGGGCAGCAGCCTCCAGCTCAGCACCCGCCTCCCCAGCAACCGAGCAGCAGACGCCATCTCGGCCTCGCAGCCTCTCCGGGAGCGGTGTGCGTCGGGGGAGGCAGCCGCACGGCCATCTGA
>NW_012312088.1:0-918 GCF_000151885.1 Dipodomys ordii | reverse complement strand
GCCGGCAGGATCCCCGGAGGAGACCGCCGACGCCCGCGGGGACCCGAGACTGAATGCGGTAGACGCGACGAGGCGCTGATGCTCCCCGCGGGCCCCCGACCGCACCACACCGCCCTCGCCCCACCCACCGAGGCGGCCCCCGGCGGGGACCATCCGACCCGGCAGCGCACGTCCCGCCCGACCCCGCCCGAGCGGGGCGCCCTCCAACGGCCTCCGGCCCCCGGCCCGCGCCCGGCCCAGGCCCGGCCCGCCCCGCTCCCAGCCCTGTCCCCGGCCCACTCCGTTCCCGGCCCCGTCCTCGGCCTCGGCCCCAGCCCCGACCTACTCCGCTCCGGACCCGGTCCTCGGCCGGCGCCACGCGGAGGCCGCCCCGCCGACCGCCCCGCACTCACAGGCTGCCCGAGCAGGACGTGCAGACGAAGGAGCCGACCGTCATGTTCACGTAGGTGGGGCCGCGCTGGTCGCAGTCGAAGCACTTGCGGTTGTGCGGGAGCCCCGTCATGTCCCGCAGCATCTTCAGGTGCTTCTCCTCCTGCTTCCGCTTCGCGCTGGCCGCCATGGCCGCGGCGCCGGGGGGCAGAGGCCGGCGGGGCCGGGAGCCGGGGCGGCGCTGCGCCGGGGCCCGCGGTCCCACGGGCCGCCCTGGCCGCGGCCGCCGCCCTCGGTCCGCGCGCGTGCGCGTGCGCGCGCGGCCCGCGCGGGGGGCGGAGGAGGGGCGGGGGGGGTCCGGCCCTCCTGCGGCGCGGCTCGGCTCGGCGACCGCGGGGGACGCGACGGGACGCTGCGGAGCGGGTCACACCAACCGACCCGGCGGGACAACCGCCGCTCCGCCGCCGCCGCCTTCCCGACGCCTCCCGATGGTAGGGGGGGGAGGGGGAGGGAAGAGACGCGGATGACGCGGACGGCAAGAGGAGGCCC
>NW_012312087.1:0-2287 GCF_000151885.1 Dipodomys ordii | reverse complement strand
GGTCACAGCAGGGACACAGCGGGACAAAGCGGGACACATCAGGACACAGCGGGGGACACAGCGGGACACAGCAAGGGACACAGCGAGGACACAGCGGGACACAGCGGGAGACACAGCGAGGACACAGCGGGACACAGCGGGGGAAAAAGCGGGACACAGCGGGAACACAGCAGTGGACACAGCGGGAGACAGCGGGGGACACAGCGGGACACAGCGGGGGACACAGTGGGGGCCAAAGCGGGACACAGTGGGACACAACTGGGGACACAGCGGTACACAGCGGTGGACACAGCGGGACACAGCGGTGGACACAGCGAGGACACAGCGGGACCCAGCGGGACACAGCGTCGATACAGCGGGGACAGAGTGGGCCACAGCGGGGTACACAGCTGGGGACACAACGGGGCACATCGGGGGACACAGCAAGTACTCAGCGGAACACAGCGTGGGACACAGTGAGGACACAGGGGGACACAGCAGGACACAGCCGGACACAGCAGGAACACAGCAGTAGACACAGCGGGACAAAGCAGGGGACACAGCGGGACACAGCGGGGGACACAGGGAGGACAGAGCGGGACACAGCAGGGACACAGCGGGGACTCAGCGGGGGACACAGCGGGGGACAAAGCGGGACACAGCGGGACACAGCGGGACACAGCGTCGATACAGCGGGGACACAGCGGGACACAGCAGGGTACACAGCTGGGGACACAACGGAACACAGCGGGGAACACATCGAGGACACAGCAGGACACAGCAGGGACACAGCGGGGACACTGCGGGAACATAGCAGGACACAGCGGCTTAAACAGCGGGACACAGCTTGGGACACAGCGGGGACATAGCGGGACACAGCGGGGGACACAGCGAGGACACAGTGGGACACAGCGTGGGACAAAGTGGGAGACAGCAGGGCACACAGCGAGGACACAGCAGGACACCGAGGGGACTCAGCGGGGGACACAGCGGGGACACAGCAGGGACACAGCGAGGGACACAGTAGGACAGAGCGGGGGACACAGCGGGTTACAGAGGGGGACACCACGAATAACAGAGCAAGGACACAGCGGGACCCAGCAGGACACAGCCTCGATAGAGCGGGATTCACAGCGTTACACAGTGGGTTACACAGCTGGGGACACAAAGGGACACAGTGGTGGACACAGCGGGACACAGCGGGACAGAGTGGGACACAGACAGGATAAAGCGTGAGACACAGCGGGGGACAAAGCGAGAGACAGCTGGGGACACAGTGAGGACACAGCGGGACACAGCGGGGACACAGCGGGGACACAGCGGGGACTCAGCTGGGGACACCGCGGGGGACAAAGCGGGACACCACGGAACACAGCGGGACACAGCAGGACACCGAGGGTACTCAGCGGGGGACACAGCTGGGGACACACCATGGGACACAGTGTGACACAGCGGGACACAGCAGCGACACTGCGGGGACACAGCGGGACAAAGCGGGGGACACAGCCTGACACAATGGAGTACACAGCGGGACACAGCGGGCAAAAAACGGGGACACAGCGTGACACAGCAGGACACAGCAGAAACAGAGCGGGACACAGCTGGACACAGACGGGCCACAGCGGGGACACACCGGGACACTGAGGGTCACAGCAGGGACACAGCGGGACAAAGCGGGACACAGCAGGGGACACAGCGGGACACAGCGTGGGACACAGGGAGGACAGAGCGGGACACAGCGGGGACACAGCGGGACAAAGCGGGGGACACAGCCTGACACAACAAAGTACACAGCGGGACACAGCAGGCACAAAGCGGGGACACAGCAGGACACAGCAGGACACAGCAGGGACAGAGCGGGACACAGCGGGAAACAGCGGGGGACCCAGCGAGGACACGGCGGGACACAGCGGGGGACACAGTGAGGACACAGCGGGGACTCAGCGGGGTCACAGCGGGATACAGCGGGACACAGAGTGACACAGCGGGACACAGCAGAGGACACAGCAGGACACAGCGGAGGACAGAGCGACGACAAAGCAGGACACAGCGGGGACACAGGGGGACTCAGCAGGGTTACAGCGGGACACAACGGGACACAGCAGGACACAGCGTGACACAACGGGGACACAGCGGGGACACAGCAGGTGCACAGCGGGGGACACAGCGGGACAATGCGGGACACAGCAGGGGACACAGAGGGGTACACAGCGGGACACAGCGGGGAACACAGCGAGGACACAGCGGGACCCAGCGGGACACAGCGTCGATACAGCGGGTACACAGCATTACACAGCGTGTTACACAG
>NW_012312086.1:0-2287 GCF_000151885.1 Dipodomys ordii | reverse complement strand
AAAGAGACGCAGAAGGAGAAAGCAGCACGAGAAGTAGGAGAAGCAGAAGCAGGAGAAGCAGAAGAAACAGAAGACGCAGAAGCAGAATGAGAAGCAGAAGGAGAAATTGAAGCAGAAGCAGAAGCAGAAGGATAAGCCGAAGCAGAAGGAGAAGCACAAGAAGGAGAAAGGAGAAGCAGAAAGAGAAGCAGAACGAGAAGCAGGAGAAGCAGTAGCAGGAGAAGCAGAAGCAGAAGAAACAGAAGAAGGAGAAGAAGCAGAAGAAGAAGGAGAAGCAGAAACAGAAGGAAAAGCAGAAAGAGAAGCAGGAGAAGCAGAAGAAGCAGAAGCAGGAGAAGCAGAAGCAGAAGAAGCCGAAGAAGCAGAAGCAGAACCTGAAGAAGAAGGAGAAGCAGAAGAAACAGAATCTGGAGAAGCAGAAGGAGAAGCAGAAGCAGAAAGAGAAGCAAAAGCAGAAGGAGAAGCAGAAGAAACAGAAGAAGCAGAGGCAGTAGCAGAAGAAGCAGAAGATGCAGAAGCAGAAGCAGATGGAAAAGCAGAAGAACGAAAAGTTGAAGGAGAAACAGAAGGAGAAACAGAAAGAGGAGCAGAAGAAGGAGCAGGAGAAGGAAAAGCAGCAGGAGAAGCAGAAAGAGCAGCAGAATGAGAAGCAGGAGATGCAGAAACAGGAGAAGCAGAAGCAGAAGATACAGGAGAAGGACAAGAAGCAGAAGCAGAAGGAGAAGCAGAAACAGAATGAGAAGCAGAAAGAGAAGGAGGGGAAGCAGAAGAAGCAGAAGCAGGAGAAGCAGAAGCATAAGAATCCGAAGAAGAAGAAGCAGAACCTGAAGCAGAAAGAGAAGCAGGGGAAGCAGAAGAAGCAGAATATGGAGAAGCAGAATGAGAAGCTGAAGGAGAAGCAGAAGCGGAAAGAGAATCAAAAGCAGAAGTAGAAGCAGAAGAAACAGAAGAAGCAGTAGCAGTTGCAGCAGAAGCAGAAGGAGAAGCAGAAGGAAAAGCAGAAGAACGAGAACAAGAAGGAGAAACAGAAGCAGAAGCAGAAGGAGAATCAGAAGGAGAAGCAGAAGAAGCAGAAGTAGAAGCAGAAACAGAAGAATAAGCATAAGGACAAGCACAAGCAGAAGGAGATGCAGAAGGAGAAGCATGAGAAGCAGGAGAAGCAGAAGCAGAAGAAGATGTAGAAGTAGGAGAAAGAGAAGGAAGAGCAGCAGAAGCAATAGGAGAAGCAGAACCAGAAGGAGAAGCAGAATGAGTAGCAGAAAGAGAAGCAGTAGAAACTGAAGAAGCAGGAAAAGCAGAAGCAGAAGAAAGAGAAGAAGAAGAAGAAGAAGAAGAAGAAGAAGAAGAAGAAGAAGAAGAAGAAGAAGAAGAAGAAGAAGAAGAAGAAGGAGGAGAAGCATAAGGAGAAGCAGTAGAAGCAGAAGAAGCAGAATCAGGAGAGGCAGAAGCAGAAGAAACAGAAGAAGCAGACTGAGAAGCAGAAAGCGTAGCAGAAGAAAGAGAAATCGTAGGAGAAAGAGAAGAAGAAGGAGAATCAGAAGAAGCAGAAGCAGGAGAAACAGAAGCAGAAGAAATAGAAGAAGCAGAAGCAGAAGGAGAAGCAGAACAGAAGGAGAATCAGAAGAAGGAGAAGGAGAAGGAAAAGCAGAAATAGAAGAAGAAGTAGAAGTAGAAGAAGAAGAAGAAGAAGAAGAAGAAGAAGAAGAAGAAGAAGAAGAAGAAGAAGAAGAAGAAGAAGAAGAGTAAGAATCAGAAGAAGGAGAAGCAGAATGAGAAGCAGAAGGAGAAGCAGGAAAATCAGAAGAAGGAGAAGCAGAAGAAGCATAAGGAGAAGCAGAAGTAGGAGAAGCGAAAGAAGGAGAAGCAGAAGCAGAAGGAGATACGGAAGGAGAAGCAGATGAAGAAGGTGAAGCAGAAGCAGAATGAGAAGCAGAAGAAGGAGAAGTAGAAGGAGAAAGAGAAGGAGTAGGAGTAGGAGAAGCAGAAGGATAAGCAGAAAGAGAAGCCGAAGGAGAAGCAGAAAGAGAAGCAGAAGGAGCAGAAGAAGGAGAAGCAGAATGAGAAGCAGAAGGAGAAGCAGGAAAATCAGAATAAGGAGAAGCAGAAGAAGCATAAGGAGAAGCAGAAGTAGGAGAAGCGAAAGAAGGAGAAGCAGAAGCGAAGGAGATACGGAAGGAGAAGCGATGAAGAAGGTGAAGCGAAGCGGAATGAGAAGCGAAGAAGGAGAAGTAGAAGGAGAAAGAGAAGGAGTAGGAGTAGGAGAAGCAGAAGGATAAGCAGAAAGTGA
>NW_012312085.1:0-2287 GCF_000151885.1 Dipodomys ordii | reverse complement strand
AAGAAGCAGCAGAAGCTGGAAAAGCAGAAGCAGAAGAAACAGAACAAGCAGAAGAAGCAGAGGCAGGACGAGAAGCAGAAGAAGAAGAAGGAGAAAGAGAAGGATTAGGAGTAGGAGGAGCAGAAGCAGAATAAGAAGCAGAAAGAGAAGCAGAAGGAGAAGCAGAAGGAGAAACAGAAGAAGCAGAAGCAGGAGAAGCAGAAGCAGAAGCAGAATGAGAAGCACAAGAAGGAGAAATTGAAGGAGAAGGAGAATTAGAGGGAGAAGCAGAAGGAGAAGTAGGAGAAGCAGAAGAAGAAGAAGCAGGAGAAGCAGAAGCAGAATAAACAGAAGAAGAAGAAGAGCAGAAGCAGAAGCAGAAGGAGAAGCAGAAGAAGCAGAAGCTGAAGCAGAAGAAGAAGAAACAGAAAAAGAGGAAGAAGCAGAAGAAGAAGCAGCAAGAGAAGCAGAAGAAGAAGAAGGAGAAGGAGAAAGAGAAGGATTAGGAGTAGGAGAAAAAGAAGGATAAGCAGAAGCAGAAAGAGAAGGAGAAGGAGAAGCAGGAAAAGTAGAAAAAGCAGAAGCAGGAGAAGCAGAAGCAGAATGAAAAGCAGAAGAAGGAGAGATTGAAACAGAAGAAGATGCAGAAGGAGAAGCAGAAGCAGTAGTAGAAGCAGAAGAAGGAGAAGCAGAAGGAGAAGCATAAAGAGAAACAGAAGAGAAGCAGGAGAAGCAGAAGCAGGAGAAGCAGAAGCAGAAGAAATAGAAGAAGGAGAGAAGCAGAAGCAGAAAGAGAAGCAGAAACAGAAGGAGAAGCAGAAATAGAAGCAGAAGAAGCCGAAGAAGCAAAAGGAGAACCTGAAGCAGAAGGAGAAGCTGGAGAAGCAGAAGAAGAAGAATCTGGAGAAGAAGAAGGAGAACCAGAAGGAGAAGCAGAAGCAGAAAGAGAAGCAAAAGCAGAAGGAGAAGCAGAAGAAACAGAAGAAGCAGAAGCAGTAGCAGAAGAAGCTGAAGATGCAGAAGCAGAAAGAGAAGCAGAAGGAATAGCAGAAGAACAAGAAGGAGAAACAGAAGGAGAAGCAGAAGGACAAGCAGAAGGAGAAGCAGGAAAAGAAGAAGAAGCAGAAGCAGACGGAGAAGCAGAAGAAGGAGAAGGAGAAGCAGAAGCAGAAGAAGAAGCAGAAGGAAAAGCACAAGCAGAAGGAGATGCAGAAGGAGAAGCAGGAGAAGCAGAAGAAACAGAAGCAGAAGGAGAAGAAGAAGGAGAAGAAGCAGAATCAGAAGAAGCAGAAGCAGAAATAGAAAGAGAAGCCGACGAAGAGAAGCAGAACGAGAAGCAGGAGAAGCAGAAGAAGCAGAAGCGGGAGAAGCAGAAAAAGAAGAAACAGAAGAAGGAGAAGGAGCAGAAGGAGAAGCAGAAAGAGAAGCAGGAAAAGCAGAAGAAGTAGAAGCAGGAGAAGCAGAAGCAGAAAACAGGAGAAGGACAAGAAGCAGAAGCAGAAGGAGGAGCAGAAACAGAAGGAGAAGCAGAAAGAGAAAGAGGGGAAGCAGAAGAAGCAGAAGCAGGAGAAGCAGAAGCATAAGAATCCGAAGAAGCAGAAGCAGAACCTGAAGCAGAAGGAGAAGCAGGAGAAGGAGTAGAAGCAGAATCTGGAGAAGCAGAATGAGAAGCTGAAGTAGAAGCAGAAGCAGAAGCAGAAAGAGAATCAAAAGCAGAAGGAGAAGCAGAAGAAACAGAAGAACCAGAAGCAGTAGCAGTTGCAGCAGAACAGAAGGAGAAGCAGAAGGAAAAGCAGAAGAACGAGAAGGAGAAGGAGAAACAGAAGGAGAAGCAGAAGGAGAATCAGGAGAAGCAGAAGAAGCAGAAGGAGAAACAGAAGGAGAAACAGAAGAAGAAGAAGCAGCAGAAGGAGAAGCAGAAGCAGAAGAAGATGCATAAGGAGAAGCAGGAGAAGCAGAAGAAGCAGAAGCAGAAGTAGAAGTAGAAGTAGGAGAAGGAGAAGGAAGAGCCGCAGAAGCAATAGGAAAAGCAGAAGGAGAAGCAGAATCAGAAGGAGAGGCAGAAAGAGAAGCAGTAGAAGCAGAAGAAGCAGGAAAAGAAGAAGCAGAAGAAAGAGAAGAAGAAGAAGAAGAAGAAGAAGAAGAAGAAGAAGAAGAGAAGAAGAGATGACGAGAGAGGAGAAGGAGAAGCATAAGGAGAAGAAGTAGAAGCAGAAGCAGGAGAAGCAGAAGCAGTAGAAAAAGAATAAGCATAAGAGAGAGCAGAGGGAGAACAAAAGAATGAGAAGAGCAGCAGAAGAGATTAGAG
>NW_012312084.1:0-2287 GCF_000151885.1 Dipodomys ordii | reverse complement strand
TGCAGAAGCAGATAGAGAAGCAGAAGGAATAGCAGAATAGCGACAAGGAGAAACAGAAGGAGAAGAAGAATCAGAAGCAGTAGGAGAAGCAGGAAAATCAGAAGAAGCAGAAACAGACAGAGAAGCAGAAGAAGGAGAAGCAGAAGCAGAAGAAGAAGCAGAAGGAAAAGCACAAGTAGAAAGAGATGCAGAAGGAGTAGCAGAAGAAGCAGAAGAAGCAGAAGGAGAAGAAGAAGGAGAAGAAGCAGAAGGAGAAGTAGAAAGAGAAGCCGACGAAGAGAAGCAGAACGAGAAGCAGGAGAAGCAGAAGAAGCAGAGCGGGAGAAGCAGAAGAAAAGAAACAGAAGAAATAGAAGGAGCAGATGTAGAAGGAGGAGCAGAAGCAGAAGGAGAAGCAGAAAGAGAAGCAGGAAAAGCAGAAGAAGCAGAAGCAGGAGAAGCAGAAGCAGAAGAAACAGGAGAAGGATAAGAAGCAGAAGTAGAAGGATAAGCAGAAACAGAAGGAGAAGCAGAAAGAGAAGGAGGGGAAGCAGAAGAAGCAGAAGCAGGAGAATCAGAAGTATAAGAATCCGAAGAAGCAGAAGCAGAACCTGAAGCAGAAGGAGAAGTAAGAGAAGAAGAAGAAGCAGAATCTGGAGAAGCAGATTGAGAAGTTGAAGGAGAAGCAGAAGCAGAAAGAGAATCAAAAGGAGAAGGAGAAGAGGAAGAAACAGAAGAAGCAGAAGCAGTAGCAGTTCCTGCAGAAGCAGAAGGAGAAGCAAAAGTAAAAGCAGAAGAACGAGAAGGAGAAGGAGAAACAGAAGGAGAAGCAGAAGGAGAAGCAGAAGAAGCAGAAGGAGAAGTAGAAGGAGAAACAGAAGCAGAAGAAGCAGCAGAAGGAGAAGCAGTAGCAGAAGAAGATGCAGAAGGAGAAGCAGGAGAAGCAGAAGAAGCAGAAGCAGAAGGAGAAGGAGAAGTAGGAGAAGGAGAAGGAAGAGCCGCAGAAGCAATAGGAGAAGCAGAAGGAGAAGCAGAAGCAGAATGAGAAGCAGAAAGAGAAGCAGTAGAAGAAGAAGAAGCAGGAAAAGCAGAAGCAGCAGGAAGAGAAGAAGAAGAAGAAGAAGAAGAAGAAGAAGAAGAAGAAGAAGAAGAAGAAGAAGAAGAAGAAGAAGAAGAAGAAGAAGAAGAAGAAGAAGAAGAAGAAGAAGAAGAAGGAGGAGGAGGAGGAGGAGGTCGAGGAGGAGGTAGAGGAGGAGGAGAAGGAGAAGGAGAAGCAAAAGGAGAAGCAGTAGAAGCAGAAGAAGCAGAAGCAGAGAAGCAGAAGCAGAAGAAAAAGAATAAGCAAAAGAAGCAGAATCAGAGGGAGAAGCAGAAGAAGGAGAAGGAGCAGAAGGAGAAGGAGAAGCAGAAGGAGAATCAGAAGGAGAAGCAGAAGAAGGAGAAGCAGAAGCTGAAGAAGCAGCAGAAGGATAAGCACAAGCAGAAGAAGATGCAGAAGGAGAAGCTGGCGAAGCAGAAGAAGCAGAAGCAGAAGGAGAAACAGAAGTAGGAGAAGGAGAAGGAAAAGGAAGGGCAGCAGAAGCAATAGGAGAAGCAGAAGGAGAAGCAGAAGCAGAATGAGAAGCAAAAAGAGAAGCAGTAGAAGCAGAAAAACCAGGAGAAGCAGAAGAAAGAGAAGAAGAAGAAGAAGAAGAAGAAGAAGAAGAAGAAGAAGAAGAAGAAGAAGAAGAAGAAGAAGAAGAAGAAGAAGAAGAAGAAGAAGAAGAAGAAGTATAAGGAGAAGCATAAGGCGAAGCATAATGAGAAGCATAAGGAGAAGCAGTAGATGCAGGAGAAGCAGAAGAAATAGAATAAGCAAAAGAAGCAGAAGCAGAAGCAGTGGGAGAAGCAGAAGAAGGAGAAGGAGAAGGAGCAGCAAAAGAGAAGCAGAAGCAGAAAGAGAAGCAGAAACAGAAGAACAAAAGGATAAGCAGGAGAATCAGAAGAAGCAGAAGTAGAAACAGAAAGAGAAGTAGAAGAAGGAGAAGCAGAAGTAGAATCAGAAGAAACAGAAGAAGAAGAAGAAGAAGAAGAAGAAGAAGAAGAAGAAGAAGAAGAAGAAGAAGAAACAGAAGCAAAAGAAACAGAAGAAGGAGAAGAGCAGAAGCAGAAGCAGAAGGAAAAGCAGAAGCAGAAGGAGAAGCAGAAAGAGAAGCGGGAGAAGCTGAAGAAGCCGGAGAAGCTGAAGCGGAAGAAACAGGAGAAGCCGAAGAAGCAGAAGCAGAATTGAAGCAGAAGGACAAACAGAAGAAGCACAATATGAAGCAGA
>NW_012312083.1:0-2288 GCF_000151885.1 Dipodomys ordii | reverse complement strand
CTGTGTCCCGCTGTGTCCCGCTATGTCCTCACTGTGTCCCTGCTGTGTCACGCTGTGTCCTCGCTGTGTCCCCTGCTGTGTACCGGTGTGTCCTCCATTGTGTCCCCCGCTGTGTCCTGCTGTATCCCCTGCTGTGTCCCCGCTGTGTCCTCGCTGTGTCCCGCTGTGTCCTGCTGTCTCCCCCACTGTGTCCCCCGCTGTGTCCCCACTGTGTCCCCGCTCGGTCCCGCTGGGTCCTGCTGGGTCCCCTGCTGTGTCCCCGCTGTGTCCCGCTGTGTCCCGCTGTGTCCTCGCTGTATTCCCCGCTCAGTCCTGCTGTATCCCGCTGTGTCCCCTGCTGTGTATCGCTGTGTCCTCCGTTGTGTCCCCCGCTGTGTCCCACTGTGTCTCGTGGTGTCCCGCTTTGTCCCTCGCTGTGTCCCCCGCTGAGTCCCCTTTGTGTCCCCACTATGTTCCGCTGTGTCCTTGCTGTGTCCCCCGCTGTCTACCGCTTTGTCGCCCGCTGTGTCCTGCTGTGTCCCCGCTGTGTCCCCCATGTTGTCCTCGCTGTGTCCCTCTGTTTCCCTCTGTGTCCCCCGCTGTGTCCCGCTGTGTCCCCTGCTGGGTCCTGCTGGGTCCCCCGCTGTCCCCCGCTGTGTCCCGCTGTGACCAACGCTGTGTCCCGCTCTGTCCCCCGCTGTGTCCCGCTTTGACCAATGCTGTGTCCCTGCTGTGTCCCCGCTGTGTTCCCTGTGTCCCCGCTGTGTCCAGGCTGTGTCCCCGCTGTATCCCACTGTGTCCCACGCTGTGTCCCGCTGTGTCCCCCGCTGTGTCCCGCTGTGTCCACTGCTGTGACCGCGCTGTGTCATGCTGTGTCCCGCTGTATCCCCCGCTGTGTCCTGCTGTGTCCCCCGCTGTGTCCCGCTGTGTTCTCACTGTGTCCCACGCTGTGACTGCTGTGTCCCGCTGTGTCCCTGCTGTGTCCCGCTGTGTCCCCCCTGTGTCCCCACTTTGTCCCGTTCTGTCCCCTGCTCTGTCCCCCTGTGTCCCGCTGTGTCCCGCTGTGTGCTGCTGTGTCCCCCACTGTGTCACTCTGTGTCCCCTGCTGTGTCCCGCGCTGTGTCCCGCTGTGTCCCCTGCTGTGGCACGCTGTGTCCCCTGCTGTGTCCTCCGCTGTGTACCATTGTGTCCACAGCTGTGTGCCGCTGTATCCCCGGCTCTGTCCCCCGCTCTGTCCCACTGTGTCCCCCGCTGAGTCTCGCTATGTCCCCGCTGTGACCCGTTGTGTCCTCCCTGTGTCCCCCTCTGTGTCCCGATGTATCCCCCCTGTGTCCCCCGCTGTGTCCCGCTGTGTCCCCCTCTGTGTCCCCCGCTGTGTCCTGCTGTGTCCCCCGCTGCGTCCCGCTGTGTCCTCGTTGTGTCCCCCGCTGTGTCCCACTGTATCCTCCGCTGTGTCCGGCTGTGTCTCCCGCTTTGTCTCCCGCTTTGTCCCCGCTGGGTCCCGCTGTGTCCCGCTGTGTCCCGCTATGTTCACCCTGTATCGACGCTGTGTCCCGCTGGGTTCCCTGTGTCCTCACTGTGTTCTCCGCTGTGTCCCGCTGGGTCCCCCGCTTTATACCCCGCTTTGTCCCGCAGTGTCCCCCGCTGTGTCCCCCTCTGTGTCCCCCACTGTGTCCCGCTGTGTCCCCTGCTGTGTCCCGCTGTGTCCAGCTGTGTTCCCGCTATGTCCCGCTGTGTCCCGCTGTGTCCAGCTGTGTCCCTGCTGTGTTCCGCTGTGTCCCCTGCACTGTCCCCCACTGTGTCCCCTGCTGTGTCCCCCACTGTTTTCCCCACTTTTTCCCCACTGTGTCCCACTGTGTCCCCGCTGTATCGATGCTGTGTCCCGCTGGGTCCCACTGTGTCCCGCTGTGTCCCCCTCTGTGTCCCCCGCTGTGTCCCTTTTGTCCCCTGCTGTGTCCCGCTGTGTCCCCAGCTGTGTCCCTGCTTTGTCCCCGCTGTGTCCCGATGGTTCCCCATGTGTCCCAACGTGTCCCGCTGTGTCCCTCGCTGAGTCCCGTTGTGTCCCCCCTGTGTCCCCTGCTGTGTCCCGCTGTGTCCCGCTCTGTCCCCCCTGTGTCTCACGCTTTGTCCCTGCTGTGTCCCGGTGTGTCACCAGCTGTGTCCCTGCTTTGTCCCCGCTGTGTCCCGATGGGTCCCGATGTGACCCGACGTGTCCTGCTGTGTCCCGCACTCTGTCCCGTGTGTCCGCAGCTGTGTACCTCGCTGTGTCCCGCAGTGTCCCCCGCAGGGTCACCGCTGTTTTCCCGCTG
>NW_012312082.1:0-2288 GCF_000151885.1 Dipodomys ordii | reverse complement strand
TCACGGGACACAGCGGGGACACAGAGGGGACTCAGCAGTGGACATAGCTGGTGACAAAGCGGGAAACCACAGGACACAGTGGGACACAGCGGGACACAGCGGGGACACTGCGGGGACAAAGCGGGACAAAGCGGGGGACCCAGCGGGACACAGCGGGACACAGCAAGACCCAACGGGGAAACAGGGGGGACACAGTTTGACACAGCGAGGACACAGCGGGACACAGCGGGGCACTGCGGGGCACAGCGAGGGACACAGCAGGACACAGCGGGGGACACAGGGAGGACACAGCGGAACACAGCATGGGACAATGCGAGGACACAGCGGGAAACAACGAGACACAGCGGGACCCAGCGGGGACCCAGCAGTGGACACAGCGGGACACAGCGGGGGACAAAGCGGGACACCACGGAACACAGCAGGACACAGCGTGAAACAGCGGTGAACCTGCGGGGACACAGCGGTACACAGCGGCGGACACAGCGGGACCCAGCGGGACACAGCGGGGGACACAGCCGGACACAGCAGGGACACAGCGGGGACACAGCGGGACCCAGCAGGACAGAGCGGGGGACACAACGGGACAAAGCGGGACACAGCGGGGGACACAGCCGGACACAGCAGGGACACAGTAGACACAGCGTGGGACAAAGCGGGAGACAGCGGAGGACACAGCGAGGACACAGCTGGACACAGCGGGACACAGCGGGACACAGCGGGGACGCAGCGGGACACAGCGGGACACAAGCGGGACATGGCGGGGGTCACAGCGAGGACACAGAGCGGGACATAGCGCGGACACAGCGGGACACAGAGGGACACAGCGGGGGACACAGCAAGGACACAGTGGGGGACACAGTGGGGGAAACAGCTGGACACAGCGGGGAACACAGCGAGGACACAGCGGCACCCAGCGGGACACAGCGTAGATACAGCGGAGACACAGTGTTACACAGCATGGTACAAAGCTGTGGACACAACGGGACACAGTGGGGGCACAGCGGGACACAGCGGGACGCAGTGGGACACAGCGGGGACAAAGCGTGAGACACAGCAGAGGACAGAGCTGGAGACAGCGGGACAGAGCGGGACACTGCAGGGCACAGCGGGGGACACAGCGGGACACAGCGGGGGACACAGCGGGAGACAGCGGGGGACACAGCGAGGACACAGCGGGGCACAGCGCTGACACTGTGGGGACACAGCGGGGGACACAGCAGGGGACACAGCCGGACACAGCGGTACACATCGGGGGACACATGGAGGACTCAGCGGGACAAAGCGGGGACACAGCGGCGACTCACCGGGGGACACAGCGGGGGACAAAGCGGGACACCACAGAACACAGTGGGAAACAGCGGGACACAGGGGGACAAAGCCTGGGACACATAGGGACACAGCGGGGGACACAGCGGGGGACACAGCGGGACACAGTGGGACACAGCGGGGCACACAGGGGGGACACAGCAGTACCCAGCGGGGAACACAGCGAGGACACAGCGGGACCCAGCCATACACAGCGTCGATACAGCTGGGACACAGCGTTACACAGCGTGATACACAGCTGTGAACACAACGGGACACAGTGGGGGCAAAGCGGGACACAGCGGGACACAGTGGGACACAGCGGGGACAAAGCTTGAGACACAGCGGGGTACAGAGCGGGAGACAGCGGGGGACACAGCGAGGACACAGCGGGACAAAGCGCTGACACTGCGGGGGACACAGCGGGGGACACAGCCGGACACAGCGGGACACAGCGGGGGAAACAGGGGGGACCCAGCGGGACCCAGCGCGGGACACAGCGTGGACACATTGGGACACAGCGGGGACACAGCGGGACACAGCGGGGGACACAGCAGTACACAGCGGGACACAGCGGGTCACAGCGAGGGACACAGAGGGGTACATAGCGGGACACAGTGGGGAACACAGGGAGGACTCAGCGGGACCCAGCGGGACACAGCGTCGATACAGTGGGGACACAGCGGGACACATTGGGGTACACAGCTGGGGACACAACGGGACACAGCGGGGGACACCGCGAGGACACAGCAGAACACAGCGTGGGAAACAGCGAGGACACAGCGGGACACAGCAAGACACAGCGGGACACAGTGGGGACACAGCAGTAGACACAGCGAGACACAGCGGGGGACACAGCGGGACACAGCGGGGATACACAGCGAAGACACAGCTGGGACACAGCGGGGACATCGCGAGGACACAGCAGAATACAGCGTGGAATCAGCGAGGACTCAGCGGGACACAGCATAGACTCAGCGGGA
>NW_012312081.1:0-2288 GCF_000151885.1 Dipodomys ordii | reverse complement strand
TAATCATTCTGCTTCTCCTGCTTTTGCTTCTTCTGCTTCTCCTGCTTCTCCTTCTGTAACTTCTTCTGCTTCTGCTTCTCCTTCTGCTGCTTCTTCTGCTTCTGCTTCTCCTTCTTCTGCTTCTCCTTCTGATTCTCCTTCTGCTTCTCCTTCTGCTGCTCCTTCTGCTGCTCCTTCTGCTTCTCTTTCTGCTTCTGATTCTCCTTGTGCTCTTCCTACACCTAATCCTTCTCTTTCTCCTTCTCCTTCTTCTTCTTCTGCTTCTCGTTCTGCTTCTGCTTCTGCTTCTTCTGCTTGTTCTGTTTCTTCTGCTTCAGGTCCTGCTTCGGCTTCTTCAGCTTCTTCTGTTTCTTCTG
Organism: Dipodomys ordii; assembly: GCF_000151885.1. Classification (NCBI taxonomy): domain Eukaryota; kingdom Metazoa; phylum Chordata; class Mammalia; order Rodentia; family Heteromyidae; genus Dipodomys; species Dipodomys ordii. Next base: position 1,932 of record NW_012312081.1, on the reverse strand, counting down.
CTTCTGCGTCTCCTGCTACTGCTTCTTCTGCTTCTCTTTCTGCTTCTCCTTCTGCTTCTGCTTCTCCTTCTGCTCCTTCTCCTTCTTCTGTTTCTTCTTCTTCTGCTGCTTCTCCCGCTTCTGCTTCTTCTGCTTCTCCTTCCTTTCCTCTGCTTCTTCTTCTCTTTCTTCTGCTTCACTTTTTGCTTCTGCTTCTGCTTCTTCTGATTCTCCAACTAATCCTTCTTCTTTTCCTTCTGTTTCTGCTTCTCGTTCTGCTTCTTCATCTCCTTCTGCTTCACCTTCTGCTGCCCCTTCTCCTTCTTCTGTTTCTCCCTCTGCTTCTGCTTCTGCTTCTTCTTGTTCTTCTGCTTCTGCTTCTCCTTCTGCTCCTTCTCCTTCTTCTGTTTCTTCTTCTACTGCTTCTTCTTCTGCTTCTGCTTCTTCTGCTTCTACTTCTCTTTCTGCTTCTGCTTCTCCTGCTTGTTTTTCTGCTTCTTCTGCTGCTTCTCCTTCTGCTGCTTCTTCTACTTCTTCTTCTGCTTCTCTTTTTGCTTCTCCTTCTGCTTCTTCTGTTTCTCCTGCCTGAATTTCTGGTTCTACTTCTTCTGCTGCTTCTCCTTCTGCTTCTGCTTCTACTTCTGCTTCTGTTTCTGCTTCTTCTGCTTCTTCTCTTTCGGCTTCTCCTGCTTCTGCTTCTTGTGCTTCTCCTGCTTCTCGTTCTGCTTCTCATTCCGCTTCTGCTTCTCTTTCTGCTTCTGCTTCTCCTCCTTCTCCTTCTCCTACTTCTGCTTCTCCTTCAGCTTCTGCTTCTCCTGCTTCTCCTTCTGCATCTCCTTCTTTTTGTGCTTTTCCTTATGCTTCTTCTGCTTCTGCTTCTCCTTCTCCTTCGCCTTCTCCTGCTTCTGCTTCTCCTTCTCCTGCTTCTTCTGCTTTTCCTGCCTCTCCTTTTGCTTCTGCTTCTTCTGCTTTTCCTGCTTCTCCTTCTGCTTCTGCTTCTTCTGCTTCTCCTGCTTCTCCTTCTGCATCTTCTTCTGCTTCTGCTTCTCTTTCTCCTTCTTCTGCTTCTACTTCTGCTTCTCCTTCTTCTTCTTCTTCTTCTGGTTTACCTGCTTCTCTTTCTGCTTCTCCTTCTGTTTCTCCTTCTCCTTCTTGTTCTTCTGCTTTTCCTTCTGTTTCTCCTTCTGCTTCTGCTACAACTGCTACTGCTTCTACTTCTTCTGTTTCTTCTGCTTCTCCTTCTGCTTTTGATTCTCTTTCTGATTCTCCTTCTGCTTCTCATTCTGCTTATCCAGATTCTGCTTCTTCTGCTTCACCTGCTTCTCCTTCTGCTTCAGGTTCTGCTTCTGCTTCTTCGGATTCTTAAGCTTCTGCCTCTACTGCTTCTGCTTCTTCTGCTTCCCCTCCTTCGCTTTCTGGTTCTCCTTCTGTTTCTCCTTCTCCTTCTGCTTCTGCTTCTTGTCCTTCTCCTGTTTCTTCTGCTTCTGCTTCGGTTCTCCTGTTTCAGCATCTCCTGCTTCTCCTTCTGCTGCTCTTTCTGCTTCTCCTGCTGTTTTCCTTCTCCTGCTCCTTCTTCTGCTTCTCCTTCTGTTTCTCCTTCTCCTTCTCGTTCTTCTGCTTTTCCTTCTGCTTCTCCTTCTGCTTCTGCATCTTCTGCTTCTTCTGCTACTGCCTCTGCTTCTTCTGTTTCTTCTGCTTCTCCTTCTGCTCTCCTTCTGCTTTTGCTTCTCTTTCTGATTCTGCTTCTTCTTCTGCTTCTCCAGATTCTGCTTCTTCTGCTTCTACTGCTTCTCCTTCTGCTTCAGGTTCTGCTTCTCCTTCTGCTTCTTCTTCTTCTGCTTTACCTGCTTCTCTTTCTGCTTCTCCTTCTGTTTCTCCTTCTCCTTCTTGTTCTTCTGCTTTTCATTCTTCTTCTTCTTCTCCTTCAGCATCTGCTACAACTGCTACTGCTTC
>NW_012312080.1:0-2288 GCF_000151885.1 Dipodomys ordii | reverse complement strand
TCTCTTTCTGCTTCAGCTTCTACTTCAGCTTCTCATTCTGCTTCTCCAGATGCTGCTTCTTCTGCTTCTCCTGCTTCTCCTTCTGCTTCAGGTTCTGCTTCTGCTTCTTCGGATTCTTATGCTTCTGCTTCTCCTGTTTCTGCTTCTTCTGCTTCCCCTCTTTCTCTTCCTGCTTCTCCTTCTGTTTGTGCTTTTCCTTCTGCTTCTTGTCCTTCTCCTGTTTCTTATGCTTCTGCTTCTCCTCCTTCTGTTTCTTCTGCTTTTCCTGCTTCTCTTTCTGCTTCTCCTTCTGCTTCTCCTTCTGCTCCTTCTCCTTCTTCTGTTTCTTCTTCTCCCGCTTCTGCTTCTTGTGCTTCTCCTGCTTCTCGTTCTGCTTCTCTTCGTCGGCTTCTCTGTCTATTTCTGCTTCTGCTTCTTCTGATTCTGCTTCTTCTCCTTCTTCTTCTCCTTCTGCTTCTGCTTCTCCTGCTTCTCCTTCTGCATCTCCTTCTGCTTCTGCTTTTCCTTCTGCTTCTGCTTCTCCTTCTTCTGCTTCTCCGTCTGCTTCTGCTTGTTCTGCTTTTCCTGCTTCTCCTTCTGCTTCTCCTTCTGTTTCTCCTTCTCGTTCTTCTGCTATTCCTTCTGCTTTTCTTTCTGCTTCTGCATCTTCAGCTTCTTCTGCAACTGCTTCTGTTTCTTCTGTTTCTTCTGCTTCTCCTTCTGCTTCTCCTTCTGCTTTTGCTTCTCTTTTTGCTTCTGCTTCTCCTTCTGGTTCTCCTTCTTCTTCTCAAGATTCTTCTTCTTCTGCTTCTCCTGCTTCTCCTTCTGCTTCAGGTTCTGCTTTTGCTTCTTCGGCTTCTTCTGCTTCTATTTCTGCTTCTCCTTCTGTTTCTGCTTCTCTTTCTGCTTCTGCTTCTTCTCCTTCTTCTAATTCTTTTGCTTCTGCTTCTCCTGATTCTGCTTCTACTACTGCTTCTGCTCCCCTTCTGCATCTTCTTCTGTTTCAATTTCTTCTTCTGCTTTTAATTCTGCTTCTGCTTCTCTTGCTTCTGCTTCTTCTGCTTTTCCTGCTTCTCCTTCTCCTTCTCCTTCTCTTTCTGCTTCTGCTTATCCTTCTGTTTCTCCTACTCCTAATCCTTCTCTTTCTCTTTCTCCTTCTTCTTCTTCTGCTTCTCTTGCTGCTTCTTCTTCTGCTTCTTCTGCTTTTTCTGTTTCTTCTTCTTCTGCTTCAGCTTCTGCTTCTTCTGCTTCTCCTGCTTTTGCTTCTCCTTCTGCTTCTGCTCTTCTCCTTCTTCTGTTTCTTCTGCTTCTGCTTCTCCTGCTTCTTCTTCTTCTGCTTCTCCTACTTCTCCTTCTGCTTCTCCGTCTCATTCTCCTTCTCCTTCAATTTTTCCTTCTTGTGCTTCCATTCTGCTTCTGCTTCTCCTGCTTCTGCTTCTTCTGTTTCTCCTTCTGCTTTGACCTTCTGCTTCTCTATCTGCTTCTTTTTCTGCTTCCGCTCCTCCTACTCCTAATCCTTCTCTTTCTCCTTCTTCTTCTTCTGCTTCTCGTTCTGCTTCTGCTTCTTCTGCTTGTTCTGTTTCTTCTGCTTCTGCTTTTCCAGCTTCTGCTGCTTCTGCTTCTCCTTCTGCTTCAGGTTCTCCTTCTGGTTCTTGGGCTTCTTCTATTACTTCTGCTTCTGCTTCTCCTGCTACTGCTTCTTCTGCTTCTCTTTCTGCTTCTCCTTCTGCTTCTGCTTCTCCTTCTGCTCCTTCTCTTTCTTCTGTTTCTTCTTTTTCTTCTGCTTCTCCCGCTTCTGCTTCTTCTGCTTCTCCTGCTTGTCCTTCTCCTTGTGCTTCTCCTTCTCCTTCATCTCCTTCTCTTTCTGCTTCTGCTTCTGCTTCTTCTGATTCTCCAACTTCTCCTTCTTCTTCTCCTTCTGTTTCTGCTTCTCTTTCTGCTTCTGCTTCTCCTTCTGCTTCACCTTCTGCTGCTCCTTTTCCTTCTTCTGTTTTTCCCTCTGCTTCTTATGCTTCTTCTTTTTCTTCTGGTTCTGCTTCTCCTGCTTCTGCTTCTTATGCTTCTACTGCTTCTTCTTCTTCTTCTTCTTCTTCTTCTTCTTCTTCTTCTTCTTCTTCTTCTTTTTCTTCTTCTTCTTCTTCTTCTTCTTCTTCTTCTTCTTCTTCTTCTACTTCATCTTCATCTGCTTCTTCTTCTGCTTCTTCTGCTTCTACTTCTTCTGATTCTAACTTCACTAACTGCATTCGCTTTCTCCTGATTGATTATCTACTTCATCTACTGCTTTCACATGCAGGTTCTTCTACTTCTTC
>NW_012312079.1:0-2288 GCF_000151885.1 Dipodomys ordii | reverse complement strand
GCAGGGGACAGGGCGGAGGACAGAGTGGGGGTCACAGCGGGACACAGCGACGATACAGCGGGGACACAGCGTTACACAGCGGGTTACACAGCTGGGGACACAAAGGGACACAGTGGGGGACACAGCGGGACACAGCGGGACACAGTGGGACACAGCGGGCACAAAGCATGAGACACAGCGGGGGACACAGCGGGAGAAAGCGGGGAACACAGCGGGACACAGCGTGGGACACAGAGGGACAAAGCGGGGGACACAGCGAGGACCCAGCGGGACCTAGCGGGACACAGCGTCGATACAGCGGGGACACAGCGTTACACAGCGGGTTACACAGCTGGGGACACAAAGGGACACAGTGGGGGACATAGCGGGACACCCCGGAACACAGCAGGACACAGCGGGAAACAGTGGTGACCCTGCGGAGACACAGCGGGACACAGCGGGGGACACAGCGGGACACAGCGGGGGACACAGTGGAACACAGTGGGGGACAGAGCGTGGGACACAGCGAGACACAGCGGGGACAAAGCTGGACACAGCGGAGTACACAGCGGGACACAGCGGGGAAACAGCTGGGACACAGCGGAACACAGCGGGTCACAGCAGGGGACACAGCGGGACACAGCGGGACACAGCGGGGGACACAGCGGGACACAGCGGGAGACACAGCGGGACACAGTGGGGGACAAAGCGGAACACAGCGGGACACAGTGGGGGACAAAGCAGAACACAGCGGGACACAGTGGGGGACACAGCGGGACAGAGCGGGGGACACAGCGAGGACACAACGGGGGACACAGTGAGGTCACAGCGGGACAGTGCGGGGGAAACAGCGAGGACACAGCCGGACACAGCGGGACACAGCGGGGGACACAGCGGAGGACACAGCAGGACACAGCGGAGGACACAGCGGGACACAGCGAGGGACACAGCAGGGGACACATCGGGACAGCGTGGGGGACACAGCGGGACACAGCGGGAACACAGCTGGACACAGCGGGGTACACAGCGGGACACAATGGGGACACAGAGGGGACACAGCCGGGACACATGGAGGACACAGTGGGACACAGCGGGACACAGTGGGGACAAAGCTTGAGACACAGCGGGGGACAGAGATGGAGACAGCGGGGGACACAGCGGGACACAGCGGGGGACACAGCTGGACACAGCGGGGGACACAGCAGGGAACACATCGGGACACAACGGGACACAGTCGGACACAGCGGGGGACACATCGGGACACAACGGGGTACACAGTGAGGACAGAGCGGGACAGAGCGGGGACACAGCTGGACACAGAGGGGTACACACCAGGACACAGCGAGGACACAGCGGGGACACTGCGGGACACATCGGGGACACAACCGGACACACCGGGGACACAGCATTGGTCACAGCGGGACACAGCGGGGGACACAGCCGGACACAGCGGGGGACACAGCAGGGGACACAGCGGGACACAGCGGAGACACAGCTGGACACTGCGGGGGACACAGCGGGACACAGCGGGGGACACAACGGGACACAGCGGGAGACACAGAGGGAAACAGAGGGACACAGCGAGGACAATGCGGGGGACACAGTGAGGACACAGCTGGGGACACAGCGGGACACAGCAGGGGATACAGCGGGACACAGTGGCGGACACAGGGGGGACAAAGCGGGACACAGCGGGGGACACAGCAAGGACACAGCGGGACACATCGGGACACAGCAGGACACAGCTGGACACAGCGGGGACACAGCAGGGACACAGAGGGGGACAAAGCGGAACACAGCGGGACACAGTGGGGGACAAAGCAGAACACAGCGGGACACAGTGGGGGACACAGCAGGAAAGAGTGGGGGACACAGCGAGGACACAGCGGGGGACAAAGAGGGAAACACAGGGACACAGCGAGGACAACGCGGGGACACAGCGGGGACACAGCTGGGGACACAACGGGACACAGCGGGGAATACAGCGGGACACAGCGGCGGACACAGGGGGGACAATGCGGGACACAGCAGGTGACACAGCAAGGACACAGCGGGACTCAGCGGGGGACAAAGCGGGACACAGCGGGACACAGCTGGACACAGCGGGGACACAGCAGGGACACAGCAGGGGACAAAGCGGAACACAGCGTGACACAGTGGGGGACACAGCGGGACACAGTGGGACACAGTGGGGAACACAGCGGGACACAGCGTCGGTACAGCGGGGACACAGCAGGACACAGCGAGGTACACAGCTGAGGACACAACGGGACACAGGGGGGACACAGTGGGACACAGCGGGGACAAAG
>NW_012312078.1:0-2288 GCF_000151885.1 Dipodomys ordii | reverse complement strand
ACAGCGGGACACAGCGGGGTACACAGTGGGACACATCGGGGATACAGCAGGGAAACAGCGGGACACAGCAGGACAGAGGGGGGAACACAGCGAGATAACGCAGGGGACACAACGAGGACAAAGCGGGACACAGAGGGACACAGCAGGGGACACAACAAATCCACAGCGGGACACAGCGGGACGCAGCGGGGGACACAGCAGGGGACACAGCAGGACATAGGGGGACACAGCGGGACACAGCGGGGACACAGCAGGGGACACAGCGGGACACAAAGGAGGACCCAGCGTTACACAGCGGGGACACAGCGGGACACAGCGGGGACACAGCAGGGGACACAGCAGGACACAGAGGGGAACAAAGGGGGCACACAGCGGGACACAGTGGGACACAGCGGGGTACACAGTGGGACACAGCAGGGACACAGCAGGGGCACAGTGGGAAACATCGGGACACAGCGGGGGACAAAGCAGGACACACCGGGATACAGCGGGACACAGCGGGGGACACAGCAGGGGACACGGAGCCGCACATAGCGGGAGAGAGTGGAACACAGCAGGGACAGAGGGGGGACACAGCGGGGGACCCAGCGAGGACACAGCGTGACACATGGGGACACAGCGGGACACAGCGGGGGACTCAGGGAGGACACAGCGGGACACAAATGGGGACACAGCAATGACACAGCGGGACACAGCGGGAAAGAGCGGGACACAGCAGTGGACACAGCCGGGGACACAGCGGGACACAGCAGGGGACACAGCGGGACACAGTGTGGACACAGCGGGACACAGCGGGACACAGCGGGGACACAGCATGACACTGCAGGGTACACAGCGGGACACAGCGGGACCCAGCAGACACAGCAGGACACAGCGGTGGACACAGTGGGACACAGCGGGGTACACAGTGGACACAGCGGGGTCACAGCAGGGGCACAGTGGGAAACAGCGGGACACAGCGTGGGACAAAGCGGGACACACCGGGATACAGCGGGACACAGCGGGAGACACAGCAGGTGACACTGAGCCGCACACAGCGGGAGAGAGTGGAACACAGCAGGGACACAGCGGGGACACAGCGGGACATCGTGGGGACAAAGCGAGGACAGAGCAGGACACAGAGGTACACAGCGAGGGACACAGCGGGGGACAGTGGGGACAAACTGGGGAACAATGGGGACACAGCGGGACACAGCTAGGACACAGCGGGAACACAGCGGGGACACAGCAGGGGACACAGTGGGACACAGCAGGGGATACAGCGAGGACACAGAGGGGACATAGGGGGACACTGCAGGACACAGTGGGACACAGCGGGGAAAGAGAGACATAGCAGTTATACAGCGAGGACACACCAGGGACACAGAGGGACACAGCGGGGACACAGCGGGGACACAGCGGGGGACACAGTGGGGGACACAGCGGTAAACAGAGGGGGACACAACGGGACTCAGCGGGGGACACAGCAAAGAACACAGCGGGACACAGCGGGGGACACAGAGGAACACAGAGGGAAACAGCCTGACACAGCTGGGGACACAGCGGGTGACACAGCAGGGGAAACAGTGGGAAACAGCTGGGGACACAGCGAGGACACAGCAGGACACAGCGGGGGACACAGCAGGACACAGCGGTGTACACAGAGGCAGACACAGCGGTACACATCGGGCCACAGCGGGGACACAGCGGGGGACACAGCATGGACACAGCGGGTCACAGCGGGGAAGTAGTGGGGGACACAGCGGGGGACACAGTGGGATACAGAAGGACAAAGCGAGGACACAGCGGGACACAGGAGGACACAGGGGAGACACAGCGGGGACACTGCGGGGGACACAGTGGGACACAGCGGGGACACAGAGGGACTCAGCGGTTACACAGCGAGGACACACCAGGGACACAGCGGGACACAGCGAAAACACAGCAGGGGACACAGAGCCGCACACAACGGGAGAGAGTGGAACACAGCAGGGACACAGCGGGTACACAGCGGGACATCGTGGGAACAAAGCGAGGACAGAGCGTGACACAGAGGTACACAGCGAGAGACACAGCGGGGGACATTGGGGACAAACCGGGGAATAACGGGGACACAACGGGAAACAGCTGGGACACAGCGAGGACACAGCGGGACACAGCCGCACACAGCAGGACACAGAGGGGAACACAGCGAGGGACACAGCGGGAAAGAGCGGGACACAGTTGGGTACACAATGCGACACATCGGGGATAAAGTATGGGACACAGGGGGACACAGCTGGGACATAGCGGGACACAAAGGGACACAG
>NW_012312077.1:0-2288 GCF_000151885.1 Dipodomys ordii | reverse complement strand
TCAGCTATGTACTCCGTTGTGTCCAGCTGTTTCACCGCTGTGTCCCACGCTTTGTCCCGCTGTGTCCCGCTGTGTCCTCGGTGCCTCCCCCGCTGTGTTCCGCTGTGTCCCGCTGTGTCCCGCTCTGTCCCTGCTGTGTCCCGCTGTGCCCTGCTGTGTCGTCGCTGTGTCCCCCGCTGTCTCCCGCTCTGTCCCTCGCTGTGTCTCACGATTTGTCCTTGCTTTGTCCCACTGTGTCCCGCTGTGTCCCCACAGTGTCCCGTGGTGTCCACAGCTGTGTAACACGCTGTGTAATGCTGTGTACCCGCTGTATCGACGCTGTGTCCCGCTGGGTCCCGCTGGGTCCTCGCTGTGTTCCCCGCTGTGTCCCGCTGTGTCCCCCACTGTGTCCCCCGCTGTGTCCCGATGTGTCCCTCTGTGTCCCGCTGTGTCCCGCTGTGTCCCCCGATTTGTGCCCGCTGTGTACTCCGTTGTGTCCAGCTGTGTCCCGCTGTGTCCCCCGCTGTGTCCCGCTGTGTCCCATTGTGTCCCGCTCTGTCCCTTCTGTGTCCTCGCTGTGTACTCCTTTGTGTCAGGCTGTGTCAACGCTGCATCTCGCTGTGTCCCCTCTCTGTCTCCGCTGTCCCCCGCTGTGTCCCCTGCTTTGTCCCGCTGTGTCCCCGCAGTGTCCCCACTGTGTCCCGCTGTGTCCCCCGCTTTGTCCAGCTGTGTCCTTGCAGTGTCCCCGCTGTGTCCTGTTGTGTCCTCGCTGTGTCCCCCACTGTGTCCCGTTGTGTCCACAGGTGTGTACCCCACTGTGTTGCGCTGTGTCCCCGCTGTATCGACGCTGTGTCCTGCTGTGTCCTTCCTGTGTTCCCCGCTGTGTCCCGCTGTGTCCCCGCTGTGTGCCCGCTGTGTCCCGCTGTGTACTTCGTTGTGTCCAGCTGTGTCACCGCTGTGTGCTCGCTGTGTCCCCGCTGTATCTCACTGTGTCCTCACTGTGTCCCCCTCTGTGTCCCGCTGTGTCCCCCGCTATATGTCCCGCTGTGTCCCGCTGTGTCCCGCTCTGTCCCCGCTTTGTGCCCGCTGTGTCCCGCTGTGTACTCCGTTGTGTCCAGCTGTGTCACCACTGTGTCCCGCTGTGTCCTCACTTTGTCTCCACTGTCCCCCGCTGTGTCCCCCACTGTGTCCCGCTGTGTGCCACTGTGTCCCCCGCTTTGTCCCGCTGTGTCGACGCAGTGTTCCCTCTGTGTCCTGCTGTGTCACACTGTGTCCCACGGTGTCCCGCTTTTTCCCCAGCTGTTTCCCCCGCTGAGTCCCCTTTGTGTCCCCATTGTGTCCCGCTGTGTCCCGCTGTGTCCTAGCTGTGTCCCCCGCTGTGTCCCGCTGTATCCCCGCTGTGTCCCAAGCTGTGTCCCGCTGTGTCCCGCTGTGTACCCCGCTGTGTCCCGCTATGTTCCCGCAGTGTCCCCGCTGTGTCCTGCTGTGTCCCACTGTGTCCTCGCTGTGTCCCCCGCTGTGTCCCGTTGTGTCCCCAGCTGTGTACCCCGCTGTGTACGGCTGTGTCCCCGCTGTTTCGATGCTGTGTCTTGCTGTGTCCCACTGTGTCCTCGCTGTGTCCCCCACTGTGTTCTGCTGTGTCACCCGCTGTGTCCCGCTGTGTCCCCGGCTGTGTCCCGCTGTGTCCCCGAAGTGTCACCGCTGTTTCGCGCTGTGTCCCGCTGTGTTCCGTGGTGTCCCGCTGTGTCCCCCGCTGTGTCCCCAGCTGAGTCCGCGCTGTGTCCCCGCTGTGTCCCGCTGTGTCCTCGCTGTGTCCCCCGCTGTCTCCCGCTCTGTCCCCCGCTGTGTCTCACGCTTTATCCCGTCTGTGTCCCACTCTGTCCCGCTGTGTCCCGCTGTGTCCACCACTGTGTCCCTTTGTGTCCCCAGCTGTGTAACCCGCTGTGTAACGTTGTGAATCCCGCTGTATCGAGGCTGTGTCACGCTGGGTCCCGCTGTGTCCTTGCTCTGTTATTCGTGGTGTCCCCCTCTGTCCCCCGCTGTGTCCCCCGCTCTGTCCTACTGTGTCCCCCGCTGTGTCACGTTGTGTCCTACTGTGTCCCGTGGTGTCCCGCTTTTTTCCCACTATGTCCCCTGTTGAGTCCCCTCTGTGTCCCCGCTGTGTCCAGCTGTGTCCTCGCTGTGTCGTCTGCTGTCTCCCGCTTTGTCCTACGCTGTGTCCTACTGTGTCCCAATGTGTCCCTGCAGTGTCACCCGCTGTGTCTCCGCTGTGTCCCGCTGTGTCCCCCGCTGTGTCCTGCTGTATCTGA
>NW_012312076.1:0-2288 GCF_000151885.1 Dipodomys ordii | reverse complement strand
ATCCCAGGCTGTGTCCCGCTGTGTCCCCCGATGTGTTCCGCTGTGTCCCCGGTGTGTCCCGCTGTGTCCCGCTGTGTCCCCCGCTGTGTCCCTCTGTGTCCCCTGCTGTGTCCCCCGCTGTGTCCTGATGTGTCCCGTTGTGTCCTTGCTGTGTCCCCGCTGTGTCCTGCTGTGTCCCTCTGTGTCCCCGCTGTCCCCTGCTGTGTCCCCTGCTGTGTCCCGCGTTGTGTCCCGCTGTGTCCCCGCTGTGTCCCCGCTGTGTCCCACTGTGTACCTGGTGTGTCCTCATTGTGTAACCGCTAAGTCCCTCTGTGTCCCCGCTGTGTCCTACTGTGTCCCCCGCTTTTTCCAGGCTGTGTCCCCGCTGTGTCCCGCTGTGTCCTCGCTGTGTCTCACTGTGTCCCCGCTTTGTCTCCGCTGTTTCCCGCTGTGTCCCTTGTGTGTACTCGCTGTGTAACCGCTGAGTCCCTCTGTGTCCCCGCTGTGTCCCACTGTGTCCCCCGCTGTGTCCCCGCTGTGTCCCCGCTGTGTCCTGCTGTGTCCCCCCTGTGTCCCGCTGTGTCCCGCTGTGTCCCCGCTGTGTCCCGATGTGTACCGCTGTGTCTGCCTCTGTGTACCCCGCTGTGTCCTGCTGTGTCTCCCGCTGTGTCCTGCTGTGTCCTCGCTGTGTCCCCCACTGTTTCCCGCTGTTTTCCCCGCTATGTCACCCTCTGTGTCCTTTGATATGTCCCCAGCTGAGTCCCGCTGTGTCCCCCACTGTTTACCGCTGTGTCCTCCACTGTGTCCCCCGCTTTTGTCCCCGCTGTGTCCCCGCTCTCTCCCGCTGTGTCCCTCTGTGTCCCTCTGTGTCGTCCCCTGTGTCCCCCTGTGTCTCCGCTGTTTCCCACTGTGACCCCCGCGCTGTCCTGCTGTGTCTCCGTTGTCGACCGGTGTGTCCCCTCTGTCCCCCGCTGTGTCCCCGCTTTGTCCTGCTGTGTCCCTGCTGTGTCCCGCGTTGTGTCCCGCTGTGTCCCCGCTGTGTCCCCGCTGTGTCCCGCTGTGTCCCCGCTCTGTCCCCGCTGTGTCCCCCGCTGTGTCCACTGCTGTGTCCCCCGCTGTGTCCCGATGTGTCCCGTTGTGTCCTTTCTGTATCCCCGCTGGGTCCCGCTGGGTCCCGCTGTGTCCCCGCTGTGTCCCGCTGTGTCCCTGGTGTGTCCTCACTGTGTAACCGCTAAGTCCCTCTGTGTCCCCAGTGTGTCCCACTGTGTCCCCCGCTGTTTCCCCGCTGTGTCCCCACTGTGTCCTCGCTGTGTCCTTCTGTATCCCGCTGTGTCCCCGCTGTGTCCCCGCTGTGTCCCGCTGTGTCCTTGCTGTGTCCCCCACTGTGTCCCCGCTGTGACTCGATGTGTCCCTTCTGTGTCCCCCGCTGTGTCCCGCTGTGTCCCCAGCTGTGTCCCCCGCTGTGTCCCGCTCTTTCCCACTGTGTCCCGCTGTGTCCTTGCTGTGTCCCCATTTGTGTCCCACAGTGTCCTCTCTGTGTCCCCCGCTGTGTCCCGCTGTGTCCCCATGTGTCACGCTGTGTCCTCTCTGTGTATCCCTCTGTGTCCCGCTGTGTCCTCGCTGTGTCCCACACTGTGTCCCCGCTGTGACCCGCTGTGTCTCTTCTGTGTCCCTGCTGTGTCCCGCTGTGTCCCGCTGTGTCCTGCTGTGTCCCCGATGTCCCCCACTGTGTCCCGTTGTGTCCCTGCTGTGTCCCCGGTGTGTCCCGCTGTGTCCCCGGTGTGTCCCCGGTGTGTCCCGCTGTGTCCCCGCTCTCCCCCGCTGTGTCCTGCTGTGTCCCTGCTGTCCCCAGGGGTGTCCCCGCTGTCCCCCGCTGTATACCCCTCTGTGTCTAGCTGTGTCCCATTTTGTCCCGCTGTTTCCCGCTGTGTCCTGCTGTGTCCGGCTGTGTCCCCGCTGTCCCCCGCTGTGTCCCCTGCTTTGTTCCCGCTTTGTCCAGCTGTGTCCCGTTTTGTCCCTCTGTGTCCCACTCTATCCCCGCTTTGTCCCCCGCTTTGTCCCCGCTGTGTCCCGCTGTGTCCGCTGTGTCCCGCTGTGTCCTTGCTGTGTCTCACTGTGTCCCCGCTTTTTCTCCGCTGTTTAACCGCTGTGTCCCTAGTGTGTCCTCGCTGTGTAACCGCTGAGTCCCTCTGTGTCCCCGCTGTGTCCCACTGAGTAAACCCGCTGAGTACCCAATGTGATCCCCGCTGAGTCCTGCAATGTCCACCCTGAATCCCCATAAGACAACGCTGAGATCCCCGCTGTATCAC
>NW_012312075.1:0-2288 GCF_000151885.1 Dipodomys ordii | reverse complement strand
ACAAGCGGGACACAGCGGGACACAGCGGGGAACACAGCGGGATAGCAGGGGACACAACGAGGACAAAGCGGGACACAGAGGGACACAGCAGGAGACACAGCGAGGCCACAGCGGGACACAGCAGCGACACAACGGAACATAGCGGGGGACACAGCGGGACACAGCCTGGGACAGAGCAGGACACAGCGTGCACACAGCGGGACACAGCGGGGTCACAGCGGGGGACAGAGGGGACACACCGGTGGACAACAGGGACATAGCAGGGCAGCGCGGGGGTCACAGTGGGAAACAGCGGAGACACAGGGGGACACAGGGGGCGACACAGAGGGACACAGCGGGACACAGCAGGACACAGCGGGGACACAGCAGGGACAAAGCGGGGGACACAGTGGGGGACACAGCGGTAAAAAGCGGGGGACACAGCGGGACTCAGCTGGGGACACATCAAAGGACAGAGCGGGTGACACAGCGGGGAAAACAGCGGGAAACAGTGGGGGACACAGCGAGGACACAGCAGGACACAGCGGAGACACAGCGGGACACAGCGGGACACAGCGGGTACACAGCAAGACACAGCGTGCACACAGCGGGGACACAGCGGGGACACAGCGGGGGACACAGTGGGTCAGAGCGGGAACACAGAGGGACTCAGTGGTTACAGAGCGAGGACACACCAGACACAGCGGGACACAGCGGAGACAAAGCGGGGACACAGTGAGACACAGCGAGGACACAGCGGGACACAGCGGAGGACACAGCGGGGGACAGCGGTGACACACCGGCGGACAGCGGGGACACAGCGGGACACAGCGGGACACAGCGGGGGACACAGCGGGACACAGTAGGGGACACAGCGGGGGACACAGCGAGACACAGGTGGGGACACTGCGAGGACACAGCGGGACACAGCGGGGGACAAAGCGGGGGACAGCGGGGACACACATGCAGACAGCGGGGACACAACGGGACACAGCGGGGGACATCGGGGACACAGAGGAACACAGCGGGACACAGCGGGATACAGCAGGGACACAGCAGGGACACAGTGGGTCACAGCGGGGACACAGTGTGGGACACAGCGAGGACACAGCGGGACACAGACGGATACACAGAGAGGACACAGCTTGACACATGGGGACACAGCGGGACACAGCAAGGGACACACAGAGGACACAGCGGGACACAAATGGGGAAACAGCAAGGACACAGCAGGACTCAGCGGGAAAGAATGGGAAACAGCGGGGGACACAGGTGGGGACACAGCGTGACAAAGCGTGACACAGCTTGGGATACAGCAGGGACACATCGGTTCACAGCCGGGACACAGTGGGGGACACAGCAAGGACACCGCGGGACACAGAGTGATACACAGCGAGGACACAGCATGACACATGGGGACACTTCGGGACCCAGCGGGTGACCCAGCGAGGACACAGCGGGACACAAATGGGGAAACAGCAAGGACACAGCGGGACACAGCGGGAAAGAGCGGGAAACAGTGGGGGACACAGACGGGGACACAGCGGGACACAGCGGGACACAGCGGGACACATTGGGGGACACAGCAGGGACACATCGGGTCACAGCGGGGACACAGTGGGGGACACAACAAGGACACAGCGGGACACAGAGGGATACACAGCGAGGACACAGCGTGATACATGGGGACACATCGGGACCCAGCGCGGGACCCAGTGAGGACACAGCGGGACACAAATGGGGACACAGCAAGGACACAGCAAGACACAGCGTGAAAGAGCGGGACACAGCGGGGGACACAGCCGGGTACACAGCGGGACACAGCAGGGGACACAGTGGGGACACAGCGGGACACAGTGGGGACACAGCGGGACACAGCGGGACACATCGGGCGACACAGCAGACACTGCGGGGTACACAGCGGGACACAGCGGGACACAGCGGGACACAGAGGGGAACACAGCGGCGGACACAGCGGGACACAGCGGGGTACACAGTGGGACACATCGGGGATACAGCAGGGACACAGCAGGACACAGCGGGGGATGGAGCATGATATAGTGAGGGACACAGCGGGACACAGCGGGGACGCAGCGGGATTGAGCAGGGAACACTGCGGGATATATCAGGGGACACAACAAGGACAAAGTTGGACACAGAGGGACACAGCAGGGGACACCGCAAGGCCATAGCCGGACACAGCGTGACACATAGGGGGACACAGCAGGGGACACAGCAGGACACAGGGGGACACAGCTGGATTCTGCGTGGACACAGCAGGGGACACAGCGGGACACAAAGGGGGACTC
>NW_012312074.1:0-2288 GCF_000151885.1 Dipodomys ordii | reverse complement strand
GCAGCAGAAGAAGCAGATGAACTAGCAGGAGAAGCAGAAGCAGAAAGAGAAGTAGAAGCAGAAGAAGCAGAAGAAGAAGAAGAAGCAGTAGAAGCATAAGAAGCAGAAGCAGGAGAAGCAGAACCAGAAGAAAAAGAAGAAGCATAAGAAGCAGAAGCAGAGGGAGAAGCAGAAGAAGGAGAAGGAGCAGCAGAAGGAGAAGCAGAAGGAGAATTTGAAAAAGCACAATGCTGATCAGAGAAGCAGCAGCAGGAGAAGCAGAAGCAGAAGAAGATGCAGAATGAGAAGCAGGAGAAGCAGATGATGCAGAAGCAGAAGGAGAAGCAGAAGTAGGAGAAAGGAGAAGGAGAAGGAAGGGCAGCAGAAGCAATAGGAGAAGCAGAAGGAGAAGCAGAAGCAGAATGAGAAGCAGAAAGAGAAGCAATAGAAGCAGAAGAAGCAGGAAAAGCAGAAGCAGAAGAAAGAGAAGAAGTAGTAGAAGAAGAAGAAGAAGAAGAAGAAGAAGAAGAAGAAGAAGAAGAAGAAGAAGAAGAAGAAGAAGAAGAAGAAGAAGAAGAAGAAGGAGAAGAAGAAGAAGAAGAGGAAGCAGCAGCATAAGGAGAAGCATAAGGAGAAGCAGTAGAAGCAGAAGCAGCAGAAGGAGAAGCAGAAGAAAAAGAATAAGCAAAAGAAGCAGAAGCAGAAGCAGTGGGAGAAGCAGAAGAAGGAGAAGGAGAAGGAGCAGCAGAAGGAGAAGAAGAAGCACAAAGAGAAACAGAAACAGAAAGAGAACACGAAGGAGAAGCAGGAGAATCAGAAGAAGCAGAAGTAGAAGCAGAAAGAGGAGAAGAAGGAGAAGCAGAAATAGAATCAGAAGAAACAGAAGAAGAAGAAGCAGAAGAAACAGAAGCAAAAGAAACAGAAGAAAGAGAAGAGCATTAGCAGAAGCAGAAGGAGAAGCAGAGGCAGAGGAGAAGCAGAAAGAGAAGCAGGATTAGCAGAAGAAGCAGGAGAAGCAGAAGCAGAAGAAACAGGAGAAGCCGAAGAAGCAGAAGCAGAATCTGAAGCAGGAGAAACAGAAGAGGCACAATCTGAAGCAGAAGCAGAAGAAACAGAAATAGTAGAATAAGCAGAAGCAGAAGCAGCAGGAGAAGCAGAAGAAGAAGACGGAGAAGGCGACAGAGAAGGATTAGGAGTAGGAGAAGCAAAAGGATAAGCAGAAGCAGAAAGAGACGCAGAAGGAGAAGCAGCACGAGAAGTAGGAGAAGCAGTAGAAGCAGAAGAAACAGAAGACGCATAAGCAGAATGAGAATCAGAAGGAGAAATTGAAGCAGAAGCAGAAGTAGAAGCAGAAGCAGAAGCAGAAGGAGAAGCAGAAGAAGGAGAAGGAGAAGCAGAAAAAGAAGCAGAACGAGAAGCAGGAGAAGCAGAAGCAGGAGAAGCAGAAACAGAAAAAACAGAAGAAGGAGAAGAAGCAGAAGCAGGAGAAGCAGAAGCAGAAGAAGGCGAAGAAGCAGAAGCAGAAACTGAAGCAGAAGGAGAAGCAGTAGAAGCAGAAGAAGCAAAATCTGGAGAAGCAGAAGGAGAAGCAGAAGGAAAAGCAGAAAAACGAGAAGGAGAAGGAGAAACAGAAGGAGAAGCAGGAAGAGAAGCAGAAGAAGGAGCAGGAGACGGAAAAGCAGCAGGAGAAGCAGAAAGAGCAGCAGAAGGAGAAGCAGGAGATGCAGAAACAGGAGAAGCAGAAGCAGAAGAATCAGGAGAAGGACAAGAAGCAGAAGCAGAAGGAGAAGCAGAAACAGAGGTGAAGCAGAAAGAGAAGGAGGGGAAGCAGAAGAAGCAGGAGAAGCAGAAGCATAAGAATCTGAAGAAGCAGAAGCAGAACCTGAAGCAGAAGGAGAAGCAGGAGAAGCAGAAGAAGCAGAATCTGGAGAAGCAGAATGACAAGCTGAAGGAGAAGCAGAAGCAGAAAGAGAATCAAAAGCAGAAGGAGAAGCAGAAGAAACACAAGAAGTAGAAGCAGTAGCAGTTGTAGCAGAAAGAGAAGGAGAAGCCAAAGGAAAAGCAGAAGAACAAGAAGTTGATGGAGAAACAGAAGGAGAAGCAGAAGGAGAAGCAGAATGAGAAGCAGGTAAAGCAGAAGAAGAAGCAGCAGAAGGAGAATCAGAAGGAGAAGCAGAAGAAGGAGAAGCAGAAGCAGAAGAAGATGCAGAAGGAGAAGCAGGAGAAGCAGAAGAAGCAGAAGGAGAAGCAGGAAAAGCAGATGACGCAGAGCAAAAGGCGAAGCAAAGATGAAAAGGAGGAGAAGCAGA
>NW_012312073.1:0-2288 GCF_000151885.1 Dipodomys ordii | reverse complement strand
AGCTTTGTCCCCGCTGTGTCTCGCTGTGTCCCACGCTCTGTCCCACATTGTGCACCGCAGTGTCCCCCGCTGTGTCCCGCTGTGTCCCCCGCTGAGTCCCCGTTGTGTCACCGCTGTGTCCCGCTGTGTCCTCGCTGTGTCCCCAACTTTCTCCCTCTCTGTCCCCCGCTGTGTCTCACGCGTTGTCCCTGTTGGGTCCCACTGTGTCCCGCTGTGTCCGGCTGTGCCCCCACTGTGTCCCGTTGTGTCCAAATCTGTGTACCACGCTGTGTAACGCTGTGTCCCCGCTGTATCGACGCTGTGTCCCGCTGTGTCCTCGCTGTGTTTCCCGCTGTGTCCCGCTGTGTCCCCCGCTGTGTCCCCCGCTGTGTCCTCACTGTGTCCCCTGCTGTGTCCCGCTGTGTCCTCACTGGGTCCCCAACTGTGTCCCGCTGTGTCCCCTGCTGTGTCCCGCTCTGTCCCGCTGTGTCCCACTCTGTCCCTGCTGTGTCCCGCTGTGTCCCGTTGTGTCCCCGCTGTGTGCCTGCTGTGTCCCGCTGTGTCTGCCGCTTTGTCCCGCTGTGTCCCACTGTGTCCCCGCTGTGTCCCGTTGTGTCCCGCTGTGTCCCCGCTGTGTGCCCGCTGTGTCCCTCTGTGTACCCCGCTGTGTCCAGCTGTATACCCATTGTGTCCCGCTGTGTCCCCTCTCTGTCCTCTGCTGTTCCCCGCTGTTTCCCCCGCTGTGTTCCGCTGTGTCCTGCTGTGTCCCGCTGTGTCACACTGTGTTCCGTGTTGTCCCGCTTTGTCCCCCGCTGTGACCTCGCTTTGTTTCCCGATGTGTCCCGCTGTGTACCACTCTGTGACCCCGCTGTGTCCCGCTCTGTACCTGCTGTGTCCCGCTATGTTCCCGCAGTGTCCCCGCTGTGTCCCGCTGTGTCCTCGCTGTGTCCACCGCTGTGTCCCGTTGTGTTCTCAGCTGTATACCCCGCTGTGTCCCGTTGTGTCCCCTCTGTATCGACGCTGTGTCCTGCTGGGTCCCGCTGTCTCCTCGATGTGTTCCCTGTTGTGTCCCGCTGTGTCCCCCGCTGTTTCCCCCGCTGTGTCCCTGCTGTGTCCCTGCTGTGTCCCCGCTGTGTCCCGCTGTGTCCCGCTGTGTCCTCGCTGTGTCCCAAGCTGTGTACCTCTGTGTGCCCCCCTGTGTCCCGCTGTGTCCCCGCTGTGTCCCACTGTGTCCCCCGCTGTGTCCCGCTGTGTACCGCTGAGTCCTGCTGTGTCCTGCTGTGTCCGCGCTGTGTTCCCGGCTGTGTCCCGCTGTGTACCCCTCTGTGGCCCCCGCTGTGTCCCCTGCTGTGTCCCCACTGTGTGCCCCTTGTGTCCCGCTGTGTACCCCGCTGTGTCCAGTTGTGTTCCTGCTGTGTCCCGCTGTGTACCCTCTCTGTCCCCTGCTGTCCCTCTTAGTGTCTCCCGCTGTGTCCCCTCTCTGTCCACTGCTGTCCCCCGCTGTGTCTCCCGCTGTGTCCCGCTGTGTCGCCCGCTTTGTCCCGCTGGGCCCCTGCAGTGTCCCCGCTGTGTCACACTGTGTCACACTGTGTCCCGTGTTGTCCCGCTTTGGCCCCCGCTGTGACCTCCCTGTGTTTCTCGCTGTGTCCCGCTGTGTACCCTTCTGTGTCCCCCGCTGTGTCCTGCTGTGTACCCCGCTGTGTCCAGCTGGGTCTTCGCTTTGTCCCTCGCTGTCTCCTGCTTTGTCCCACGCTGTGTCCCGCTGTGACCCGCTGTGTCCTCGTTGTGTCCCCCGCTGTGTCCCGCTGTGTCCCCCGCTGTGACCCGCTGTGTCCTGCTGTGTCCCCCACTGTGTCCCTGCTGTCTCCCCGGTGTGTCACACTGTTTCCCGCTGTGTACTGCTGTGTCTCCCGCTGAGTTCCTCTGTGTCCCGCTGTGTCCCAATGTGTCCTCGCTGTGTCACGCTCTGTCCTGCTCTGTCCCCGCTGTGTCCTGCTTTGTCCCGCTGTGTCCCCACTGTGTGCCCGCTGTGTCCCTCTGTGTACCCCGCTGTGTCCGCTGTGACCCCTCTCTGTCCTCTGCTGTCCCCCGCTGTATCCCCCGCTGTGTCCCCCTCTGTGACCCGCTGTGTCCCGCTGTGTCCCCCGCTGTTTCCCCACTGTGTGCCCCCTGTGTCCCACTGTGTACCCCGCTGAGTCAAAAATGTTCCCGATATGTTCCCAGCTATAACAAATAAATAAACGATGTGTCACGCTATGATCAAGCAATGTCCCCGATGTGTCCGCTGTGACCAGCTCTGTCCCCTGCTT
>NW_012312072.1:0-2288 GCF_000151885.1 Dipodomys ordii | reverse complement strand
GCGGGACACAGCGGGGGACACAGCGAGGACACGTTGGGACACCCCAGGGACACAGCGGGACTCAGCGGGGCACACAGCAGTACACAGCGGGACACAGCGGGACACAGCGGGGGACACAGAGGGGTACACATCGGGACATAGCGGGGAACACAGCGAGGACACAGCGGGACACAGCGTCGATACAGCGGGTACACAGCGGGACACAGTGGGGTACACAGCTGGGGACACAACGGGACACAGTGGGGGACACAGCGGGACACAGCGGTGACACAGCTGGACACAACAGAGTACACAGCGGGACACAGCGGGCACACAGGGGAGACACAGCGGGACACCACAGGGACCGAGCGGGACACAGCGGGACAGAGCGGGGGACACAGCAGGACACAGCGAGGGACCCAGCGAGGACACAGCGGGACACAGCAGGGGACACAGCGAGGACACAGCAGGAGACAAAGCGGGGGACGCAGCGGGACACAGCGGGGAACACAGCGAGGACACAGAGCGACCCAGCGGGACACAGCGTCGATACAGCGGGAACACAGCGTTGCACAGCGTGGTACACAGCTGTGGACACAACGGGACACAGTGGGGGCACAGCGGGACACAGCGGGACACAGTGGGACACAGCATGGACAAAGCGTGAGAAACAGTGGGGGACAGAGCGGGAGACAGCGGGGGACACAGCGAGGACACAGCGGGACACAGCGGGACACAGCGGGGGACTCAGTGAGGACACAGCGGGGGACAAAGCGGGACACCATGGGACACAGTGTGACACAGCGGGACACAGCGGGGCACTGCGGGGACACAGCGGGACAAAGCGGGGGACACAGCGGGACACAGCGGGACACAGCGGTGACACAGCGGGGGACACAGCGGGCGACACAGTGGGACACAGCGGTAACACAGCGGGGGACACAGCGGGCGACACAGCGGGGGACAAAGCGGGACACCACGGAACACAGCAGGACACAGCGGGAAACAGAGGTGACCCTGCGGGGACAAAGCGGGACACAGCGGGGCACAGAGCGGGACACAGCGGGACACCGTGGGGGACACAGCGGGACACAGTGGGGGATAGAGAGTGGGACACAGCGAGACACAGCGGGGACAAAGCTGGACACAGCGGGGTACACAGAGGGACATAGCAGGGACAAAGCGGGGAAATAGCGTGACACAGCAGGGCACAGCGGGACACAGCGGGGGACACAGCGAGGACACAGAGGAACACAGCGGGGGACACAGCAAGGACACAGCGGGGCACAGCGGGGGACACAGCGGGGGACACAGCGGGGGACAAAGAGGGACACAGCGGGGGACACAGCGGGGCCACAGTGGGACACAGCGGGACACAGCGGAGGACACAGGGAGGACACAGCGGGACACAGCGGGGGACACAGCGAGGCCAAGTTGGGACACAGCGGGGACACAGCGGGACTCAGCGGGGGACACAGGGAGGACACAGCGGGACACAGCAGGGGACACAGCGAGGCCACATCGGGACACAGCAGGACACAGCGGGGACACTGCGGGAACATAGCGGGACACAGCGGGGTACACAGCGGGACACAGCGGGACACAGCAGGGACCGAGCGGGACCCAGCGGACCCAGCGGGACACAGCATCGATACAGCGGGGACACAGCGGGACACAGCGGGGTACACAGCTGGGGACACAACGGGACACAGCGGGCGAAACAGCGAGGACACAGCGGGACACAGCGGGACACAGCAGGGACACTGCGGGAACATAGCGGGACACAGCGGGGTACACAGCAGGACACAGCGGGACACACCTTGGGACACAGCGGGGACACTGCGGGAACATAGCGGGACACAGCGGGGGACACAGCGAGGACACAGCGGGACACAGCGTGGGACAAAGTGGGAGACAGAGGAGGACATAGCGAGGACATAGCAGGACACAGCGGCGACACAGAGGGGACTCAGCGGGGGACACAGCGGAGACAAAGCGGGACACCATGGGACACAGTGTGACACAGCGGGACTCAGCGGGGACACTGCGGGGACACAGCAGGACAACGCGGGGGACACAGCGGGACACAGCGGGACACAGCGGGGCACACAGCGGGGGACAGCGGACACAGAGAGGGGACAGAGTGAGACTTAGCGGTGAAATACCTGGACACAATGGAGTATACAGCGGGACACAGCGGGCACACAGCGGGGACACAGCACGACACAGCACGGAGTGAGCGGGACACAGCGGGACACAGCGGGACACAGCGGGACACAGCGGGGGACACAGCGGGACACAGCGGGGGA
>NW_012312071.1:0-2288 GCF_000151885.1 Dipodomys ordii | reverse complement strand
TCAACACAGCGGGACACAGCGGGATACAGCGGGGGACACAGCGAGGACACAGCGGGAGACAGCAGGGGACACAGCGTTGGACAAAGCAGGACACCATGGGACACAGTGGGACACAGCGGGACACAGCAGGGACACTGCGGGGACACAACTGAGTACACAACGGGACACAGTGGGCACACAGCGGGGACACAGCGGGACACAGCGGGACACAGCAGAAACAGAGCAGGACACAGCGGGACACAGCGGGACACAGCGGGACACAGCGGGGGACCTAGCGAGGACATAGCGGGCCACAGCGGGGGACACAGCGAGGACACAGCCGGGGACACAGCGGAGGACACAGCGGGACTCCACGGGGAACACAGCAAGGACACAGCGGGACCCAGCAGGACACAGTGTAGATACAGCGGGGACACAGTGTTACACAGCGTGGTACACAGCTGTGGACACAACGGGACACAGTGGGGGCACAGCGGGACACAGTGAGACACAGTGGGACACAGCGGGGACAAAGCGTGAGACACAGCGGGGGACAAAGTGGGAGACAGCGGGGGACACAGCGAGGACACAGCGGGACACAGCGGTGAAACAGCGGGGGACACAGCGAGGACACAGCAGGGAACACAGCGGAGGACACAGTGAGACACAGCAGCGACACAGAAGGGAATAAGTGGGGGACACAGTGGGGGAGAAAACGGGACACCACGGGACACAGTGTGACACAGCGGGACACAGCGCGGGACACACCGGAGGACACAGCGGGACACAGGGGGACACAGCGGGGACACAGCGAGAACACAGCAGGACACAGAGGGACACAGCGAGGACACAGCTGGACACAGCAGGGTACACAGCGGGACTCAGCAGGGACACAGCGAGGACACAGAGAGACACAGCGGTTCACAGCGGGACACAGCCGGAAACAGCGGGACACAGCGGGGGACACAGCTGGACATAGCGCTAGACATATCGTATGACACAGTGGGACATAGCGGAGGACACAGCGAGGACACAGCGGGACACAGTCTGACACAGCGTGGAAACAGCGGGGACACAGCAGGGGACACAGCGGGGACACTGCGAGGACACAGCGAGGACACAACGGGACACAGAGGGACACAGCAGGAAACAGCGAGACACAGCGGGACCCAGCGGGACACAGCGTCGATACAGCCGGGACAAAGCATTACACAGCGTGGTACACAGCTGTGGACACAACGGGACACAGTGGGGGCACAGCGGGAAACAGCGAGGAACAGAGCAGGACACAGCTGGGGACACAGAGGGACACACCGGAGGACACAGTGGGGGACACAGCAGGACACAGCGGAGGACACAGCGGGGGACACAGCGGGACACAGCGGGGGACACAGCGGGACACAGCGGGGGACACAGTGGTGGACACAGCGGGACACAGTGGGGGACACATCGGGGATACAGCGGGGACACAGCGGGACACAACGGGGGACACAGAGGGGACACAGCGGGACACAGCGTGACACAGCAGGAAAAAGCGGGGGACACAGCGGGACACAGCGGGCCACAGCGGGGGACACAGCGGGGGACAGCGGAGACAGAGAGTGGCCACAGCGAGACACAGCGGTGACACAGCTGGACACAGCGGGGTACACAGCAGGACACAGCGGGCACACAGCGGGGACACAGCGGGACACAGCGGGACACAGCGGGGACACAGCGGGGCAAAGCGGGAGACACAGCGGGACACAGCAGGCACACAGCGGGGGGACACAGAGGGGTACACAGTGGGACACAGCGGGGAAAAAAGTGAGGCCACAGCAGAACACAGCGTGGGACACAGCGAGGACAGAGCGGTACACAGCGGGGCACAGCTGGGACAAAGCAGTAGACACAGCGGGACACAGTGGCGGACACAGCGGTACACAGCGTGGGACACAGGGAGGACACAGCGGGACCCAGCGGGACCCAGCGTCGATTCTGCTGGGACACAGCGGGACACAGCGAGGTACACAGCTGGGGACACAACGGGACACAGCGGGGAACACAGGGAGGACATAGCGGGACCCAGCGGGACCCAGCGTCGTTACAGCGGGGACACAGCGGGACACACCGGGGTCCACAGCTGGGGACACAACGGGACACTGCGGGGGACACAGAGAGGACAAAGCGGGAAAGAGCGGTACACAGCGGGGACCCTGCGGGAACATAGTGGGACACAGCGGGGTACACAGCGGGACACAGCGGTGACACAGAGGGGACTCAGCGGGACAAAGTGGGGGACACAGTGGCACACAGCGGGACACAGCGGG
>NW_012312070.1:0-2288 GCF_000151885.1 Dipodomys ordii | reverse complement strand
AGGGACAAAGCGGGGACACAGCGGGGGACACAGCGGGACACAACGGGGAACACAGCGAGGACACAGCGGGACCCAGCAGGACACAGCGTCGATACAGTGGGGACCCAGCAGGACACAGCGGTGTACACAGCTGGGGACACAAAGGGACACCGCGGGGGACACAGCGAGGACAAGCGGGACACAGCGGGACACAGCAAGGACACTGCGGGAACATAGCGGGACACAGCGGGGTACACAGAGGGACACAGCGGGACACAGCTTGGGATACACGGAGGACACAGCTGGACACAGTGGGGGACACAGTGAGGACACAGTGGTACAGTGGGGTGCGGGATACAGCGGGGGACAAAGCGGGAGACAGCGGGGGACACAGCGAGGACACAGCGGGACACAGTTGTGACACAGAGGGGACTCAGTGGGGGACACAGCGGGGGACAAAGCAGGACACCACGGGACAGTGTGACACAGCGGGACACAGCGGGGACACTGCGGGGACACAGCGGTACAAAGCGGGGGACACAGCGAGGACTCAGCGAGGGACACAGCTGGGACTCACCTGGGAACTCAGCGAAGGACAAACTGGGACACCACGAGACACAGTGGGACACAGCAGGACACAGCGGGGACACTGCGGGAACATAGCGGGACACAGCGGGGGACACAGGGGGACACAGCGGGACACAGCGGGAAACACTGCGAGGTCACAGCGGGGGACAAAGCGGGACAACACTGGACACAGTGTGACACAGTGGGACACAGCGGGGACACTGCAGGGGCACAGCGGGACAAAGCGGGCGACACTGTGAGACACAGCGGGGGACACAGCGGGGGACAGCAGGGGACAGAGAGGGGACACAGCGGGACACAGCTGGGGACCCAGAGGGGTACACAGCGGGACACAGCCGGAAACACAGCGCGGACACAGCGGAACACACCGGGACACAGCGTCAATACAGCGGGGACAGAGAGGGTCACAGCAGGGACACAGCGGGACACAGCCGGACACAGCGGGGACACAGCGGGACACAGCGGGGACACAGCGGGACACAGCGGGACACAGCGGGGGACACAGCGGAACACAGCGTGGGACACAGCGAGGACACAGCAGGACACAGCGGGACACAGCGGCGACACAGCAGGGACACAGGAGGGACACAGCGGGGACACAGCGGGTGACACAGCGGGACACAACGAGGAACACAGCGAGGACACAGCGGGACCCAGCAGGACACAGCGTCGATACAGTGGGGACACAGCAGGACAAAGCGGGGTACACAGCTGGGGACACAAAGGGACACAGCGGGGGACACAGCGAGGACAAGCGGGACACAGCGGGACACAGCGAGGACACTGCGGGAACATAGCGGGACACAGCGGGGTACACAGAGGGACACAGCGGGACACAGCTTGGGATACACGGAGGACACAGCTGGACACAGTGGGGGACACAGCAAGGACACAGCGGTACAGTGGGGTGCGGGATACAGCGGGGGACACAGCGGGAGACAGCAGGGGACACAGCGAGGACACAGCGGGACACAGGTGCGACACAGAGGGGACTCAGTGGGGGACACAGCGGGGGACAAAGCAGGACACCACGGGACAGTGTGACACAGCGGGACACAGCGGGGACACTGCACGGACACAGCGGTACAAAGCTGGGGACACAGCGGGGACTCAGCGGGGGACACAGCAGGGGACAAAGCGGGACACCACGGAACACAGCGGGTCACAGCGGGAAACAGCGGTGACCCTGTGGGGACACAGCGGGACCCAGTGGGGGACACAGCGGGACACAGCGGGGACTCACCTGGGGACACAGCGAAGGACAAACTGGGACACCACGGGACACAGTGGGACACAGCGGGACACAGCGGGGACACTGCAGGAACATAGCTTGACACTGCGGGGGACACTTGGTTGACACAGCGGGACACAGCAGGGACTGAGCGGGACACAGCGGGACACAGCGTTGACACTGCGGGAACATAGCGGGACACAGCCTGGTACACAGCAGGACACAGCAGTGGACACAGCGGGAACACAGCTGGACACAGCGGGGTACACAGTGGGACACAGGGGGTACACATTGGGGACTCTGCTTTGGGACACAGCGGGACACAGTGGGTCAAAGCTAGGGATATATCGGGGTGTACACATCGGGGTACACAGAGGGACACATCGGGACACAGCTTGGTATACACGGAGGACATAGCTGGACACAGTGGGGGATACTTTCGAGGACACAGTGGTACTGTGGGGTGCGTGATTCAGCGGGGGGACTCATT
>NW_012312069.1:0-2288 GCF_000151885.1 Dipodomys ordii | reverse complement strand
AGA
The DNA here is from genome assembly GCF_000151885.1 of Dipodomys ordii. Taxonomy (NCBI): domain Eukaryota; kingdom Metazoa; phylum Chordata; class Mammalia; order Rodentia; family Heteromyidae; genus Dipodomys; species Dipodomys ordii. The sequence continues at coordinate 2,285 of NW_012312069.1, read as the reverse complement.
GAGAGACGAGAGAGAGAGAGAGAAGCAGCTAAGGAGAAGCTAAGGAGAAGCTAAGGAGAAGTATAAGGAGAAGCAGTAGAAGCAGAAAAAAGCAGAAGCAGGAGAAGCAGAAGCAGAAGAAAAAGAATAAGCAAAAGAAGCAGAAGCAGAAGCAGTGGGAGAAGCAGAAGAAGGAGAAGGAGCAGCAGAAGGAGAAAGAGAAGCAGAAAGAGAAGCAGAAACAGAAGGAGAACATAAAGGAGAAGCAGGAGAATCAGAAGAAGCAGAAAGAGAAGGAGAAGAAGGAGAAGCAGAAGTAGAATCAGAAGAAACAGAAGAAGAAGAAGAAGAAGAAACAGAAGCAAAAGAAACAGAAGAAGGAGAAGAGCAGAAGCAGAAGCAGAAGGAGAAGCAGAAGCAGAAGGAGAAGCAGAAAGAGAAGCAGGAGAAGCAGAAGCAGAAGAAACAGGAGAAGCCGAAGAAGCAGAAGCAGAATCTGAAGCAGAAGGAGAAACAGAAGAAGCACAATCTGAAGCAGAAGCAGAAGAAACAGAAATAGTAGAATAAGCAGAAGCAGAAGCACCAGGAGAAGCAGAAGAACAAGAAGGAGAAGGCGAAAGAGAAGGATTAGGAGTAGGAGAAGCAAAAGGATAAGCAGAAGCAGAAAGAGACGCAGAAGGAGAAGCAGCAAGACAAGTAGGAGAAGCAGGAGAAGCAGAAGCAGGAGAAGCAGAAGAAATAGAAGAGGCAGAAGCAGAATGAGAAGCAGACGGAGAAATTGAAGCAGAAGCAGGAGGAGAAGCAGAAGCAGAAGGAGAAGCAGAAGAAGGAGAAAGAGAAGGAGAAGCAGAACGAGAAGCAGAACGAGAAGCAGGAGAAGCCGAAGCAGGAGAAGCAGAAGCAGGAGAAGCAGAAGCAGAAGAAACAGAAGAAGGAGAAGAAGCAGAAGCAGAAGGAGAAGCAGAAACAGAAGGAAAAGCAGAAAGAGAAGCAGGAGAAGCAGAAGAAGCAGCAGCAGGAGAAGCAGAAGCAGAAGAAGCCGAAAAAGCAAAAGCAGAACCTGAAGCAGAAGGAGAAGCAGGAGAAGCAGAAGAAGCAGAATCTGGAGAAGCAGAAGGAGAAGCAGAAGCAGAAAGAGAAATAGTAGAATAAGCAGAAGCAGAAGCAGCAGGAGAAGCAGAAGAAGAAGATAGAGAAGGCGAGAGAGAACCAAAATCAGAAGGAGAAGCAGAAGAAACAGAAGAAACAGAAGCAGTAGCAGAAGAAGCTGAAGATGTAGAAGCAGAAAAAGAAGCACAAGAAATAGCAGAAGAACGAGAAGGAGAAGGAGGAACAGAAGGAGAAGCAGAAGCAGAAACAGAAAAAGAATCAGGAAAAGAAGAAGCAGAAACAGACGGAGAAGCAGAAGAAGGAGAAGGAGAAGCAGAAGCAGAAGAAGAAGCACAAGGAAAAGCACAAGCAGAAGGAGATGCAGAAGGAGAAGCAGGAGAAGCAGAAGAAGCAGAAGCAGAAGAAGAACTAAAGAGAAGAAGCAGAAGCGGGAGAAGCAGAAGTAGAAAGAGAAGCCGACGAAGAGAAGCAGAACGAGAAGCAGGAGAAGCAGAAGAAGCAGAAACAGAAGAAGGAGAAGGAGCAGAAGCAGAAGGAGAAGCAGAAGCAGAAGGGGAAGCAGAAAGAGAAGCAGGAAAAGCAGAAAAGCAGAAGCAGGAGAAGCAGAAGCAGAAGAATACGAAGAAGCAGAAGCAGAAGCAGAACCTGAAGCAGAAGGAGAAGCAGGAGAAGCAGAAGAAGCAGAATCTGGAGAAGCAGAATGACAAGCTGAAGGAGAAGCAGAAGCAGAAAGAGAATCAAAAGCAGAAGGAGAAGCAGCAGAAACAGAAGAAGCAGAAGCAGTAGCAGTTACAGCAAAAGCAGAAGGAGAAGCAGAAGGAAAAGCAGGAGAACGAGAAGGAGAAGGAGAAACAGAGGCAAAAGCAGAAGGAGAAGAAGAAGCAGAAGAAAGAGCATAAGGACAAGCACAAGCAGAAGGAGATGCAGAACGAGAAGCAGGAGAAGCAGAAGAAGCAGAAGATGAAGGAGAAGCAGAAGTAGGAGAAGGAGAAGGAGGAGAAGCAGAAGCAGAAGGAGAAGCAGAAGCGGAATGAGAAGCAGAAAGAGAAGCAGGAGAAGCACAAGATGCAGAAGCAGGAGAAGCCGAAAGAGAAGAAGCAGAAGAAGCAGAAACAGAAGCAGAAGTAGATGCAGAAGCAGAAGGAGAAGCAGCAGAAGAAGTAGAACCAGAAATTCAGGCAGGAGAAACAGATGAT
>NW_012312068.1:0-2288 GCF_000151885.1 Dipodomys ordii | reverse complement strand
ACTGAATTCTTCATACTGATTACTCACATTTTTTCTTGAACATGATGTCCTTAGAACTGTGTATCTTGAATAAAGTAAGGTCTTTTGAATTAGCATTTGATTTTAAGCATATTTATTCTGAGCTACCTACATGATTTCTAAGATATCAGGTAAGTATTTGGATATGGTTACTACTTCTGGAAGTTAATTTTAATTTGACTAGTGTGAACAATGTTGTGCATAAACACTTAGCATAAACACAAGTGTACACTTAACCTCTCTTTGTGTTAGTATATACCAAAATCTGTGGCAGGGTCATTAGGTAGGTGACTATTTTTTTTTTATTTTTAGCAAACACCATTATGATATCCATAGTGGTTGCACTAGCCTACAGTGTATGAAATTTTCTTTTTCAGCTTAGCCATCTCAAAATGCATGGTTTTTTGTTTTCTTATTATGACTGGGCTGAGAGAGAATTTCAATGTGCTTTTGTTGGTATTTATTTATGACATAAAGATGTAGTACATTTACTCATGTATGCATTTTCCATTTGTACATTTGAGATTTCTCTGTTCAATCATTTCTCATTTATTAATTGGATTACTTGTTTAAGAGGAGCTACCTTATTAAAGTCTATGTATATTCTGGTTATTAAATCTTCATCTGATAAATAGCTGAACAGGATTTTTCCCCATTCTGGGAGCTGACTCGTCATTCTTGTAGTTTGTATTGTCATGACAAATCATTTTTTTGAATTTGATGCAGTCACAACAATAGATTCATGATCTTATTTCAGAGGAAATTGGATTTCTATTCAGAAAATAACTGCCTATGTTTAATTCTTCAAATATTTTCTACATTTGTTATAACAGTTTCAATGTTTAAGTCTTAATCAATTTTAAGGAGCAGAGATCTATTGTAGTCGTTTCCATGTAGATGTTCAGTTTGTCCAACATCACTTAAGACGTGTCTCTTTTTAATGAAAGATTGCTGGCACTTCTATTATCAAAAAATCAGCTGGCAGAACTTCTTTATGCTTATTTCTGAATCTTTTATTATGATTCATTAATCTTATGCTGGTTTTGTGCCAGTTCTATGGTGTTTTGCTTAATATGGGTCTGTAGCATGATTCGAAACTTAGTATTGAAATACTTCTAATATTGATGACTATATTTTTTGCTCAGGATTACTTTTGCTATTTAGGGTCTTTTTATGTTTTCATATGAACTATGTTATTGACATGGCTGTTCCTGTGAAGAATGACATTGGGGTTTTGATAGGAATTGCATCATATCTGTGAATTGATTTCATTACTGTAGCTATCTTTACGATATTTAATGCTGCCAAATGATGAATTGTTTGTTTTCTCACACCTTTAGAAAGCCTACATTTTGGATAAAAGTCTTAAATTTTGTTATATTAATGCTTAACATATATTTTGGTCTGTCTGATTGAATGATAGTATTGGATCTACATGTTTAGAAGAAGGGTTTATGGTGGGCGATTATAAATTTCTAGCATATAAATTTTAAAAATGATTTGCAAATCCTCAAAGAAACAACTTCCCAAGAAATAAGTGGGCTAAAGACTTACAGAGAAACTTCTCTGAAGAGGAAAGAAGGATGGCCAATAGATGCATGAAAAAATGCTCAACCTCTCTAGCCATAAAAGAAATGTAAATCAAAATAAAAATGATATCCCCTCACCCCATATAGAATGGCTATAATCAAGAACTCTAATAACAACAGTTGCTAGAGGGGATATGGAACGAACGAACCTTACTGCTCTGTTGGTGGTAGTGTAAACTTGGTCAACCACTTTGGAAAGTACTATAAAGGTTCCTTATAATACTCCACATAAAGCTCCCCTATGACTAACCAATACCACTTTTGGGTCAGTATTTCTATGATCACCTGCAATATCACTCTTGTGGTACCATCACTGGTGGTCTACTGCTTCATTATATTTCAATATTACATACGGAACCAACCGCGATATTACCCTCATATGTAGAATGTATCAAAATCCTATGGGAAAGATACGCACTAGTATTCTATGCCACCATTTCAACAATGACATTGCTCCGATCTTTAATGATGTGGAAAAGACTTGGAAAACTATGAATCATTTGATGACATGCCATTTCTCAAACCACACACATGACCTAAGGGTGGCCCTTATTTGCCTTTTCCTATGGTACTGGCTGACCCGAACATAAAAGGACAAGTCATTTGAGGGGGAGCGAAAGCACCCCCAGGAGATGGACCCAGAGGATATTCTTTCTTGTCAAACTACTTACATATGTACAA
>NW_012312067.1:0-2288 GCF_000151885.1 Dipodomys ordii | reverse complement strand
CACACAGCAGGACACAGCGGGACACAGCAGGGACAGAGCAGGACACAGTGGTGTACACAGCGGGGGACACAGCGTGACACAGCGGGGGACCCAGCGAGGACACAGCAGGACACAGCGGGGAACAGAGCGAGGACACAGCGGGGGACACAGCAGGGGACACTGAGGGACACAGCGGGACACAGCGTCGATACAGCGGGGACACAGCGTTACACAGCGTGGTACACAGCTGTGGACACAACGGGACACAGTGGGGGCACAGCGGGACACAGCGGAACACAGTGGGACACAGCGGGGACAAAGCGTGAGACACAGTGGGGGACAGAGCGGGAGACAGCGGGGGACACAGCGAGGACACAGCGGGACACAGCAGGGGAAACAGCGGGACACAGCGGTGGACACAGGGGGAGAGAACGGGGGACACAGCGGGACACAGTGGTGGAAACAGCGGGACACAGCGGTGGACCCAGCGAGGACCCAGCGGGACCCAGCGGGACACAGCGTCGATACAGCTGGAATACAGCGTTACACAGCGTGGTACACATCTGTGGACACAACGGGACACAGTGGGGGCACAGCGGGACACAGCGGGACACAGTGGGACACAGCGAGGACAAATCGTGAGACGAAGCGGGGACAGAGCGGGAGACAGCGGGGGACACAGCAGGACACAGCGGGGGACACAGCGGGGGACAGAGCGGGACAGAGCGGGACACAGCAGGGACACAGCGAGGGACACAGCGGGACAAAACGGGACACAGCATGGGACACAGCAGGACACAGCGGGAGACACAGCGGGGAACAGAGCGGGACACAACAGGGACCACAGCGAGGACACAGCGGGACCTAGCGGGGACAAAGCTGGACAAAGCGGGGTATACACAGCCAGACACAGCAGGGCCACAGCGGGGACACACCAGGACACTGAGGGTCACATCAGGGACACAGCGGGACAAAGCGGGTCACATCAGGACACAGCGGGGGACACAGCGGGACACAGGGGGGACACAGCGATGACACAGCAGGACACAGCGCGGGGAAAAGCGGGACACAGCGGGGACACAGCGGGACACAGCGGTGGACACAGCGAGGACACAGCGGGACCCAGCGGGACACAGCGTCGATACAGCGGGGTCAGAGTTGGCCACAGCGGGGTACACGGCTGGGGACACAATGGGACACATCGGGGGACACAGCAAGCACTCAGCGGAACACAGCGTGGGACACAGTTAGGACACAGGGGGACACAGCGGGACACAGCTGGACACAGCAGGAACACAGCAGTAGACACAGCGGGACACAGCGGGACACAGCGGGGGACACAGGGAGGACAGAGCGGGACACAGCGGGGACACAGCGGGGACTCAGCGGCGGACACAGCGGGGGACAACGCGGGACACCACGGGACAGCGCGGGACACAGCGGGGACAAGGGGGAGACAGAGCGCGACACAGCGAGGACACAGCGGGACACAGCGGGGGACACAGCAGGACACAGCTGGGAACACAGCGGGACAAAGCAGGGTACACAGCAGGGGACACAGCGGGACACAGTGGGACACAGCGGGGACAAAGCGTGAGACACAGCGGAGGACAGAGCTGGAGACAGCGGGGGACACAGCGGGGGAAACAGCAGGACACAGTGGGGAACACAGCGAGGACACAGCGTTACACAGCGTGGTACACACTGTGGACACACTGGGACACAGTGGGGGCACAGCCAGACACAGCGGGACACAGTGGGACACAGCACAGCGGGGACAAAGCGTGAGACACAGCGGGGGACAGAGAGGGAGACAGCAGGGGACACAGCGAGGAAACAGCGGGACACAGCGGTGACACAGCGGGGACTCAGCGGGGGAAACAGTGGGACACAGTGAGGGACACAGCGGGACACAGCGGGGGACACTGTGGGACACAGTGTGGGACAGAGCGTGGGACACAGCGAGACACAGCGGGGACAAAGCTGGACACAGCGAGGTACACAGAGGGACACAGCAGGGACACAGCGGGGAAACAGCGTGACACAAAAGGACACCGCTGGACACAGCGGGGTACACAGCGGGACACAGCGGGCACACAGCGGGGACACAGAGGGACACAGCGGGACACAGCGGGGTCAGAGCAGGACACAGTCGGACACAGCGGGACACAGTGGGGGACACAGCGGGACACAGCGGGGGACCCAGCGAGGACACAGCGGGACAAAGCGGGGGACACAGCGAGGACACAGCGGTGGACACAACGGGGGACACAGCAGGACACAGCAGGAAACACTGCGAGGTCACAGCG
>NW_012312066.1:0-2288 GCF_000151885.1 Dipodomys ordii | reverse complement strand
AGGACACAGTGGGACACAGCGGGGGACACAGGGGGACACAGCGGGGGACACAGCGGAAAATAGTGGGACACAGCGGGGTACACAGCGGGACACAGCGGTGACACAGAGGGGACTCAGCGGGACAAATGGGGGACACAGCGGCACACAGCGGGACACAGCGGGGGACACAGCAGGGGACAGCGGAGACAGAGAGGGGACAAAGCGAGACACAGCAGTGATACAGCTGGACACAACGGAGTACACAGCGGGACACAGCGGGCACACAGCGGGACACAGCAGGGACCGAGCTGGACATAGCGGGACACAGCGAAACACAGCGTGGGACACAGCTGGACACAGCGGGGGACCCAGCAAGGACACAGCGGGACACAGCGGGGGACACAGCTGGGGACACAGAGGGACACAGCGGGAACACAGCGAGGACACAACGGGACCTAGCAGGACACAGAGTGGATACAGCGGGGACACAGGGTTACACAGCGTGGTACCCAGCTGTGGACACAACGGGACAGAGTGGGGGCACAGCGAGACACAGCGGGACACAGCGAGGACACAGCGGGACACATTGGTGGCAAAGCGGGGGACACAGCAGGACACAGCAGCGGACACAGCGGGGGACACAGCGCGACACAGCGGGGGACAAAATGGGGACACAGCGGGACACAGCAGGGGACACAGCGAGGACACAGCGGGACCCAGGGCGACACAGCGTCGATAAAGCAGGGACACAGCGTTACACCGCGTGGTACACAGGTGTGAACACAACGGGACACAGTGGGGGCACAGCGGGACACAGCGGGACACAGTGGGATGCAGCAGGGACAAAGCTTGAGACACAGCAGGGTACAGAGCGGGAGACAGCAGGGGACACAGCGAGGACACAGCAGTACACAGCGCTAACACTGCGGGGCACACAGCGGTACACAGCAGGGAACACAGCGGGACATAGCGGGGGCACAGCGGGGGACACAGCGGGACACAGCGGGACACAGCGGGGGACACAGGAAGGATACAGCGGTACACAGCAGGGGACAGAGCGAGGACACATTGGGACACAGCGGGGACACAGCGGGACTCAGCGGGGGACGCAGCAGTACACAGCGGGACACAGCGGGACACAGCGGGGACACAGCAGGAACACAGCAGGGGACACAGCGGGAAACAGCGGGGGACACAGAGGGGTACACAGCGGGACACAGCGAGGAAAAAAGCAAGGCCACAGCAGAACACAGTGTGGGACACAGCGAGGACACAGCGGGACACAGCGGAACACAGCGGCGACAAAGCAGTAGACACAGCGGGACACACTGGCGGACATGGAGGGACATAGCTAGGGATACAGGGAGGACACAGCGGGACCCAGTGGGACCCAGCGTCGATACAGCGGGGACACAGCGGGACACAGCGAGGTACACAGCTGGGGACACAACGGGACACAGCGGGGGACACAGCGAGGACACAGCGGGACACTGCGGGAACATAGCGGGACACAGCGGGAGACACAGCGGAACACAGCGGAACACAGCTGGGGACATAGCGGGGACACAGCGGGATACAGCGGGGGACACAGGGAGGACACAGCGTGACACAGCGGAACAAAGCGGGAGACAAAGCGGGAGACAGCGTGGGACACAGCGAGGATACAGCGGGACACAGCGGGACACAGCGGGGACAAAGCAGTAGACACAGCGGGACACAGTGGCAGACACGGCGGGACATAGCTGGGGACACAGGGAGGACACAGCAGGACCCAGTGGGACCCAGCGTCGATACAGCGTGGACACAGCGGGACACAGTGAGGTACTCAGCTGAGGACACAACGGGACACAGCGGGGGACACAGCGAGGACACAGCGGGACAAAGTGGGACACTGCGGGAACATAGCGGGACACAGCTGGGTACATAGCGGGACACAGCGGGACACAGCTGGGGACATAGCGGGGACACAGCGGGACACAGCGGGGAAACAGCGAGGACATAGCGTGACACAGCGGGGACACAGCGGGGGACAAAGCGGGAGACAGCGGGGGACACAGCGAGGACACAGCAGGACACAGCAGCCACAAAGAGGGGACTCAGCGGTGGACACAGCGGGGGACAAAGAGGGACACCACGGGACACAGTGTGACACAGTGGGACACAGCAGGACACTGCGGGGACACAGCAGGACAAAGAGGGGGACACAGAGGGACACAGCCGGCACACAGCGGGGACACAGCGGGACACAGCGGGACACAGCGGGGACAGAGCGGGACACAGTCGGACACAGCGGGACACAGCGGGGGACA
>NW_012312065.1:0-2288 GCF_000151885.1 Dipodomys ordii | reverse complement strand
GAAGGAGAAGGAGAAGGCGAAAGAGAAGGATTAGGAGTAGGAGAAGCAAAAGGATAAGAAGAAGCAGAAAGAGACGCAGAAGGAGAAGCAGCACCAGAAGTAGGAGAAGCAGGAGAAGCAGAAGCAGGAGAAGCAGAAGAAACAGAAGACTCAGAAGCAGAATGAGAAGCAGAAGGAGAAATTGAAGCAGAAGCAGAAGCAGAAGGAGAAGCAGAAGCAGAAGCAGAAGCAGAAGAAGAAGGAGAAGCAGAAAGAGAAGCAGAAAGAGAAGCACAACGAGAAGCAGGAGAAGCAGAAGCAGGAGAAGCAGAAGCAGAAGAAACATAGGAAGGAGAAGATGCAGAAGGAGAAGCAGAAACAGAAGGAAAAGCAGAAAGAGAAGCAGGAGAAGCAGAAGAAGCAGCAGCAGGATAAGCAGAAGCAGAAGAAGCCGAAGAAGCAGAAGCAGAACCTGAAGCAGAAAGAGAAGCAGGAGAAGCAGAAGAAACAAAACCTGGAGAAGCAGAATGAGAAGCAGAAGCAGAAAGAGAAGCAAAAGCAGAAGGAGAAGCAGAAGGGGAAGCAGAAGAAACAGAAGAAGCAGAGGCAGTAGCAGAAGAAGCAGAAGATGCAGAAGCAGAAGGAGAAGCAGAAGGAAAAGCAGAAGAACGAGAAGGAGAAGGAGTAGGAGAAACAGAAGGAGAAGCAGAAACAGAAGCAGAAGAAGGAGCAGGAGAAGGAAAAGCAGCAGAAGCAGAAAGAGCAGCAGAAGGAGAAGCAGGAGATGCAGAAACTTGAGAAGCAGAAGCAGAAGAAACACAAGATGGACAAGTGAAGCAGAATGAGAAGCAGAAACAGAAGGAGAAGCAGAAAGAGAAGGAGGGAAAGCAGAAGAAGCAGAAGCAGGAGAAGCAGAAGCATAAGAATGTGAAGAAGCAGAAGGAGAACTGAAGCAGAAGGAGAAGCAGGAGAAGCAGAAGAAGCAGAATCTGAAGAAGCAGAATAAGAAGCAGAACGAGAAGCAGAAGCAAAAAGAGAATCAAAAGCAGAAGGAGAAACAGAAGAAACAGAAGAAGTAGAAGCAGAAGCAGTTGTAGCAGAAGGAAAAGCAGAAGAACAAGAAGGAGAAGGAGAAACAGAAGGAGAAGCAGAAAGAGACGCAGGTAAAGCAGACGAAGAAGAAGCAAAAGGAGAATCAGAAGGAGAAGCAGAAGAAGGAGAAGGAGAAGCAGAAGAAATGCAGAAGGAGAAGCAGGAGAAGCAGAAGAAACAGAAGCAGGAGGAGAAGCAGGAAAAGCAGAAGAAGCAGAAGCAAAAGGAGAAGCAAAAGAAGTAGAAGGTGAAGGAGGAGAAGCAGAAGGAGAAGCAGAAGCAGAATGAGAAGCAGAAAGAGAAGCAGGAGAAGGACAAGAAGCAGAAGCAGGAGAAGCCGAAAGAGAAGAAGCAGAAGAAGCAGAAACATTAGCAGAAGGAGAAGCAGAAGCAGAAGGAGAAGCAGCAGAAGAAGTAGAACCAGAAATTCAGGCAGGAGAAACAGAAGAAGCAGAAGCAGAAGCAGAAGGAGAAGCAAAAAGAGAAGCACAAGGAGTAGTAAAAGAAGCAGCGGAAGGAGAAGCAGCAGAAGAAGCAGAAAAACAAGCAGGAGAAGCAGAAGCAGAAAGAGAATTAGAAGCTGAAGAAGCAGAACCAGAAGAAGAAGCAGTAGAAGCATAAGAAGCAAAAGCAGGAGAAGCAGAAGCAGAAGAAAATAGAAGAAGCATAAGAAGCAGAAGTAGAAGCAGAGGGAGAAACAGAAGAAGGAGAAGGAGCAGCAGAAGGTGAAGCAGAAGGAGATGCAGAAGCAGAAAGAGAAGCAGAAACAGAAGGAGAAGTTGGAGAATCAGAAGAAGCAGAAGCAGAAAGAGAAGCAAAAGAGGGAGAAGGAGAAGCAGAAGCAGAAGGACAATCAGGAGAAGCAGAAGAAGCAGAAGCGGGAGAAGAAGCAGAAGAAGAAGAAGAAACAGAAGAAGGAGAAGGAGCAGAAGGAGAAGCAGAAGCAGAAGGAGAAGCAGAAATAGAAACAGAAGCAGAAGAAGCCGTTGCAGGAGAAGCAGAAGCAGAAGAAACAGAAGAAGCTGAAGAAGCAGAAGGAGAACCTGAAGCAGAAGGAGAAGCAGAAGCAGCAGAAGCTGGAAAAGCAGAAGCAGAAGATACAGAACAAGCAGAAGAAGCAGAAGCAGAACGAGAAGCACAAGAATAAGAAGGAGAAAGAGAAGGATTAGGAGTAGGAGGAGCAGAAGCAGAATTAGAAGCAGAAAGAGAAGCAGAAG
>NW_012312064.1:0-2289 GCF_000151885.1 Dipodomys ordii | reverse complement strand
GCAGAAAGAGAAGAAAAAGCAGAAGGAGATGCAGAATGAGAAGCAGAAGAATTAGAAGAAGCAGAAGCAGAAGCAGTAGCAGAAGAAGCTGAAGATGCAGAAGTAGATAGAGAAGCACAAGCAATAGCAGAATAACGCCAAGGAGAAACAGAAGGAGAAGAAGAATGAGAAGCAGAAGGAGAAGCAGGAAAAACAGAAGAAGCAGAAACAGACGGAGAAGCAGAAGAAGGAGAAGCAGAAGCAGAAGAAGAAGCAGAAGGAAAAGCACAAGCAGAAGGAGATGCAGAAGGAGTAGCAGGAGAAGCAGAAGGAGAAGAAGAAGGAGAAGAAGCAGAATCAGAAGAAGCAGAAGGAGAAGTAGAAAGAGAAGCCGACGAAGAGAAGCAGAACGAGAATCAGAAGATACAGAAGAAGGAGAGCGGGAGAAGCAGAAGAAGAAGAAACAGAAGAAATAGAAGGAGCAGAAGCAGAAGGAGGAGCAGAAGCAGAAGGAGAAGCAGAAAGAGAAGCAGGAAAAGCAGAAGAAGCAGAAGCAGGAGAAGCAGAAGCAGAAGAAACAGGAGAAGGACAAGAAGCAGAAGCAGAAGCAGAAGGAGAAACAGAAACAGAAGGAGAAGCAGAAAGAGAAGGAGGGGAAGCAGAAGAAGCAGAAGGAGGAGAACCAGAAGCATAAGAATCCGAAGAAGCAGAAGCAGAACCTGAAGCAGAAGGAGAAGCAGGAGAAGCAGAAGAAGCAGAATCTGGAGAAACAGAATGAGAAGCTGAAGTAGAAGCAGAAGAAGAAAGAGAATCAAAAGCAGAAGGAGAAGCAGAAGAAACAGAAGAAGTAGAAGCAGTAGCAGTTGTAGCAGAGGCAGAAGGAAAAGCAGAAGAACAAGAAGGAGAAGGAGAAACAGAAGGAGAAACAGAAGGAGAAGCAGAAAGAGACGCAGGTAAAGCAGAAGAAGAAGAAGCAAAAGGAGAATCAGAAGGAGAAACAGAAGAAGCAGAAGGAGAATCAGAAGGAGAAACAGACGCAGAAGAAACAGCAGAAAGAGAAGAAGAAGCAGAAGAAGATGCAGAAGGAGAAGCAGAAAGAGAAGCAGAAGCAGAATGAGAAGCAGAAAGAGAAGCAGTAGAAGCAGAAGAAGCAGGAAAAGCAGAAGCAGAAGAAAAAGAAGAAGACGAAGAAGAAGAAGCAGCATAAGGAGAAGCATAAGGAGAAGCATAAGGAGAAGTATAAGGAGAAGCAGTAGAAGCAGAAGAAGCAGAAGCAGGAGAAGCAGAAGCAGAAGAAAAAGAATAAGCAAAAGAAGCAGAAGCAGAAGCAGTGCGAGAAGCAGAAAAAGGAAAGGAGAAGGAGCAGCAGAAGGAGAAGCAGAAGCAGAAAGAGAAGCAGAAACAGAAGGAGAACAAGAAGGAGAAGCAGGAGAATCAGAAGAAGCAGAAAGAGAAGGAGAAGAAGAAGCAGAAGTAGAATCAGAAGAAACAGAAGAAGAAGAAGCAGAAGAACAGAAGCAAAAGAAACAGAAGAAAGAGAAGAGCAGAAGCAGAAGGAGAAGCAGAAGCAGAAGAAACAGGAGAAGCCGAAGAAGCAGAAGCAGAATCTGAAGCAGAAGGAGAAACAGAAGAAGCACAATCTGAAGCAGAAGCAGAAGAAACAGAAATAGTAGAATAAGCAGAAGTAGAAGCACCAGGACAAGTAGAAGAACAAGAAGGAGAAGGCGAAAGAGAAGGATTAGGAGTAGGAGAAGCAAAAGGATAAGCAGAAGCCGAAAGAGACGAAGAAGGAGAAGCAGCATGAGAAGTAGGAGAAGCAGGAGAAGCAGAAGCAAGAGAAGCAGAAGAAACAGAAGACGCAGAAGCAGAATGAGAAGCAGAAGGAAAAATTGAAGCAGAAGGAGAAGCAGAAGCAGAATGAGAAGCAGAAGAAGGAGAAAGAGAAACAGAAAGAGAAGCATAACGAGAAGCAGGAGAAGCAGAAGCAGGAGAAGCAGAAACAGAAGAAACAGAAGGAGGAGAAGAAGCAGAAGCGGAACGAGAAGCATAAACAGAAGGAAAAGCAGAAAGAGAAGCAGGAGAAGAAGAAGAAGCAGCAGCAGCAGGAGAAGCAGAAGCAGAAGAATCCGAAGAAGCAGATTTTTAACCTGAAGCAGAAGGAGAATCAGGAGAAGCAGAAGAAGCAGAATCTGGAGAAGCAGAAGGAGTAGCAGAAGCTGAAAGAGAAGCTAAATCAGAAGGAGAAGTAGAAGCAGAATGAGAAGCTGAAAGAGAAGCAGGAGAAGGACAAGAAGCAGAAGCAGGATAAGC
>NW_012312063.1:0-2289 GCF_000151885.1 Dipodomys ordii | reverse complement strand
ATTGTGCCTTGCTGTGTCCGGCTCTGTACCCCACGGTGTCCAGCTGTGTCCCCGCTGTGTCCCGCTGTGTCCCCCACTGTGTCCCAATGTGTCCCCTGCTGTGTCCCCCACTGTGTCCCGCTGTGTCCCCTGCTGTGTCTGGCTGTGTCCCCCGCTGTGTCCTGCTGTGTCCACTGCTGTGACCCCGTTGTGCCTTGCTGTGTCCCTCTGTGTCCCCCACTGTGTCCCGCTGTGTCCTCGCTGTGTCCCATTGTGTCCCCGCTGTTTCCCCGCTGGGTCCTGCTGGGTCCCGCTGTGTCCCGCTGGGTCCCCCGCTTTGTCCCGCTGTGTCCCCGCAGTGTCCCCGCTGTGTCCCGCTGTGTCCCACTGTGTCCTGTGGTGTCCCGATTTGTCCCCCGCTATGTCCCCTGCTGAGTCCCCTCTGTGTCCCCGCTGTGTCCCGCTGTGTCCCCCGCTGTGTCCCGCTGTGTCCCCCACTGTGTCCTGCTGTGTCCCGCTGTGTCCTGCTGGGTCCCGCTGTGTCCCCGCTGTGTCCCCGCTGTGTCCCGCTGTGTCCCCGCATGTTCACCGCTCTTTCACGCTGTGTTCCGTGGTGTCCCGCTTTGTCCCCCGCTGTGGCCCCCCCTCAGCCACCCGTGTCCCCGCTGTGTCCCGCTGTGTCCTCGCTGTGTCCGCCTCTGTCTCCTTCTCTGTCCACCGCTGTGTCTCGCGCTTTGTCCCCGCTGGGTCCCACTCTGTCCCCCACTGTGTCCCCCGCTGAGTCCTCTATGTGTCGCCGCTGTGTCCCGCTGTGTCCTCGCTGTGTCCCCTGCTGTCTCCCGCTTTGTCCCACGCTTGGTCCCCGCTGGGTCCCGCTGTGTCCCGCTCTGTCCCCCACTGTGTCCCCCGCTGAGTCCTCTATGTGTCGCCGCTGTGTCCCGCTGTGTCCTCGCTGTGTCCCCTGCTGTCTCCCACTTTGTCCCACGCTGTGACCCGCTGTGTCCTGCTCTGTCCTCGCTGTGTCCCCCGCTGTGTCCTGCTGTGTCCCCGCTGTGTCCCCGCTGTGTCCTCGCTGTGTTCCCCGCTGTGTCCCGCTGTGTCCCCCGCTGTGTCCCGCTGTGTCTACTGCTGTGTCCCCACTGTGTCCCCCTGTGTCTCGCTGTGTCCCGCTGTGTCCTCGCTGTTTCCCACGCTGTGTTCTGCTGTGTGCCCGCTGTGTCACCCGCTGTGTCCCGTTGTGTCCCCAGCTGTCTACCCCGCTGTGTCCCGCTGTGTCCCCGCTGTATCGACGTTGTATCCTGCTTGGTCCCGCTGTGACCTCGCTGTGTTCCCCGCTGTGTCCTGCTGTTTACCCCTCTGTGTCCCCCGCTGTGTCCCGCTGTGTCCTGCTGTGTACTGTTGTGTCCCCTGCTGAGTCCCGCTGTATCCCCGCTGTGTCCCAATGTGTCCTCGCTGTGTCCCGCACTGGGTCCCGTTGTGTCCCCGCTGTGTCCCAATGTGTCCTCGCTGTTTCCCACGCTGTGTTCTGCTGTGTCCTCGCTGTGTCCCCCGCTGTGTCCCGCTGTGTCCCCGCTGTATCGACGCTGTGTCCCGCTTGGTCCCGCTGTGTCCCCCCTGTGTCCCCCGCTGTGTCCCACTGTGTCCCGCTGTCTCCCCCGCTGTGTCCCTATGTGTCCCACGCTTTGTCCCCCTGTGTCCCCGCAGTTTCCCCGCTGTGTCCCGCTGTTTCCCACTGTGTTCTGTGGTGTCCCGCTTTGTCCCCCGCTGTGTCCCCCGGTGAGACGCCGCTGTGTCCCCACTTTGTCCCGCTTAGTCCTCCATGTGTCCCCCGCTGTGTCCCGCTGTGTCCACTGCTGGGTCCCGGCTGTGTCCCGCTGTGTCCCGCTGTGTCCGGCTATGTCCTCACTGTGTCCCACTCTGTGTTCCTCTGTGTCCTCGCTGTGTCCCCCGCTGTGTCCCTCTGTGTCCCCCGCTGTGGCCTGCAGTGTCCCGCTCTGTCCCGCTGTGTCCTCGCTGTGTCCCGCTGTGTCCCCGCTGTGTCCCCGCTGTCTCCAGCTCTGTCCCCTGCTGTGTCTCACGCTTTGTCCCCGCTGTGTCCCACTGTGTCCCGCTGTGTCCTGCTGTGCCCCTACTGTGTCCCGTTGTGTCCACAGCTTTGTACCGTGCTGTGTAACGCTGTGTCTCCGCTGTATCGACGCTGTGTCCCGCTGGGTCCCACTGTGTCCTCGCTGTGTTCCCCGCTGTGTCCAGGTGTTTCGCCCACTGTGTCCCCCTCTGTGTCCTGCTGTGTCCCCCGCCGTGTCGCGCTGG
>NW_012312062.1:0-2289 GCF_000151885.1 Dipodomys ordii | reverse complement strand
TCATGTTGGAGCGCCAGTACAGTAGCTGAAGCCCCAGGATTGTCTGGCAAGTCTGAGAGGAAAAGGAGGGAGGGAGTGCGGGCGGGCGGGCGGGCGGGAGAGAGAATTCAAACGAGAGAGAGAGAGAGAGAGAGAGACAGACAGACAGACAGACAGACAGACAGAGACAAAGAGAGACACAGAGAGAGAAATAGAGAAACAGAAACAGAGAGACAAGAGACAGAGACGTGGTGAATTGGTCCGGCTGGACTACATACATGCTCTGTCGCGTCCGATCTTTGAGTTTCCTCAAAGATGCACGCACGCACACACAAAGATACACTGAGATGCCCTCTGCCCCCTCTTCTCTCCTCTCCAATTCCCCCGCCCCCTCCCCCATCCTCCCCCGTCAGGCACCAGAAATGAGATCCCTCCCCTTCGCCTATTGCGTCAATTACAAACAAAAGGCAGCGTGAGATTCAAGCAAATTTGTTTTATTTTGTTCCGAGGGTAGGGTTGTGGATTTTGGTGCGGGGGGGGTGGTCGGAGGTGGTGGTCGTGGTCGAGTAATCGCCTGCCGGGGGGGAGTGAGGATGGACGGTTACGCCACCTGCATGGATGTCTCGCGTTCCCCTCTGGCTGTCTGGTTGCCGCTGAGTGCTTCAGATATCACCATCCGGTCAGGAAGCAGGGCTTGAAGATAAAGAGATATTAAAGAGATAATTAGGAGCAGGACTCCAGGGAAGCCCGAAGGCGGGGGGGGGCGGGGGGAGGGGGTGGGAGATAATGGTGGAGAGGAGGGGAGACGGATCTATCCAGGGAACGAGCGACTCCTCCCCCTCCCCCTCCCCCTCCGCAACACGTCGGCTGGCGGTCGAAACCCCGCCCTCCCCCCTCCCCGTCATCATGGCTACGACAGAGGAAAAGCAAATGATGATAATAATGAATCATAACAACCTAAAGGAAAATAATAATGTCAGAACTCTCACTCCCCACTGCCGGGTAGGTGAGGACTGACTGACTGAGTGAGTGACTGACCCGACCCGTGTTTTGCCCCTCCCGCCGCCCCATCCACCTTGTCGACGGCGAACGCGCGCCATCTAGTGGTGGTTTTGTGAATTGCAGTTTTCTCTCATGAAATGCATGGGGGAAAAAAAAGAACAAACAAACCACGCACTGACTGACTGAGAAAACCGGCCCAGGCTGGCTGGCCCCGAGAGAGACTGCCTTCTTTTCAGAGAAGGGGTGGGGTGGGGATGATGATGTGCCTCGTTGGAGTATGGGGCCCATGCATAGGCAGGCAGGCAGGCAGGCAGGCTCGGAGTGGGACCGTTGTGTGTTGGAGCGCCAGTACAGTAGCTCAAGCCCCAGGATTGACTGGCAAGTCGAGAGGAAAAGGAGGGAGGGAGTGCGGGCGGGCGGGCGGGCGGGAGAGAGAATTCAAACGAGAGAGAGAGAGAGAGAGAGAGAGAGACAGACAGACAGACAGACAGACAGACAGAGACAAAGAGAGACACACAGAGAGAAATAGAGAAACAGAAACAGAGAGACAAGAGACAGAGACGTGGTGAATTGGTCCGGCTGGACTACATACATGCTCTGTCGCGTCCGATCTTTGAGTTTCCTCAAAGATGCACGCACGCACACACACAGATTCACTGAGATGCCCTCTGCCCCCTCTTCTCTCCTCTCCAATTCCCCCGCCCCCTCCCCCTCCCCCCCCGTCAGGCACCAGAAATGAGATCCCTCCCCTTCGCCTATTGCGTCAATTACAAACAAAAGGCAGCGTGAGATTCAAGCAAATTTGTTTTATTTTGTTCCGAGGGTAGGGTTGTGGATTTTGGTGCGGGGGGGGGTCGGAGGTCGTGGTCGTGGTCGAGTAATCGCCTGCGGGGGGGGGTGAGGATGGACGGTTACGCCACCTGCATGGATGGCTCGCGTTCCCCTCTGGCTGTCTGGTTGCCGCTGAGTGCTTCAGATATCACCATCCGGTCAGGAAGCAGGGGCTGGAAGATAAAGAGATATTAAAGAGATAATTAGGAGCAGGACTCCAGGGAAGCCCGAAGGTGGGGGGGGCGGGGGGAGGGGGGAGGGATAATAAAAAATTTAACTCAATTAAAGGGAGTTTATTTACTTTTCTGCTCATATATGAAGGATCTTATATGACCTGATATTTTAGTTCTTGGCTAGCCATCTTCCTTGCTCTAATCCTTGCACTAAGCTGGTCTCGTGGACCTTCCGTCCTTTAATGTTGTCCAATCAAAGTTAAATGACTTTGAATGGTTACGCTGCAAGTCTCATCTCACCTGA
>NW_012312061.1:0-2289 GCF_000151885.1 Dipodomys ordii | reverse complement strand
TCTTGTGCTTCTGCTTCTTCTGATCTCCTGCTTCTCCCTCTGCATCTCCTTCTGCTTGTGCTTTTCCTTCTGCTTCTTCTTCCCCTTCGGCTTCTCCTTCTCCTTCTTCTGCTTCTCCGTCTGCTTCTGTTTCTTCTGCTTTTCCTGCTTCTCCTTCTGCTTCTCCTTCTGTTTCTCCTTCTCGTTCTTCTGCTATTCCTTCTGCTTCTCTATCTGGTTCTGCATCTTCAGCTTCTTCTGCTACTGATTCTGCTTCTTCTGTTTCTTCTGCTTCTCCTTCTGCTTCTCCTTCTGCTTTTGCTTCTCTTTCTGCTTCTGCTTCTCCTTCTGGTTCTCCTTCTTCTTCTCCAGATTCTGCTTCTTCTGCTTCTCCTGCTTCTCCTTCTGCTTTAGGTTCTGCTTTTGCTTCTTCGGCTTCTTCTGCTTCTATTTTTGCTTCTCCTTCTGTTTCTGCTTCTCTTTCTGCTTCTGCTTCTTCTCCTTCTTCTATTTCTTCTGATTCTGCTTCTCCTGCTTCTGCTTCTCCTGCTTCTCCTTCTGTTTCTCTTTATGCTTCTCCTTCTGCTTCTCCTTCTTCTGCTTCTACTACTGCTTCTGCTTCTTCTTCTGCATCTTCTGTTTCAATTTCTCCTTCTTCTGCTTTTCATTCTGCTTCTGCTTCTCCTGCTTCTGCTTCTTCTGCTTCTTCTGCTTCTCCTTCTCATTCTCCTTCTCTTTCTGCTGCTGCTTCTTCTGTTTCTCCTGCCTGAATTTCTGATTCTACTTCTTTTGCTGCTTCTCCTTCTGCTTCTACTTCTGATTCTGATTCTGCTTCTTCTGCTTCTTCTCTTTTGGCTTCTCCTGCTTCTGCTTCTTCTGCTTTTCCTGCTTCTCTTTCTGCTTCTCCTTCTGCTTCTCCTTCGGGTTCTGCTCCTTCTCCTTCTTCTGTTTCTTCTTCTTCTGCTTCTCCCGCTTCTGCTTCTTCTGCTTCTCGTTCTGCTTCTCTTCGTCGGCTTCTCTTCCTACTTCTGCTTCTTCAGCTTCTGCTTCTTCTCTTTAGTTCTTCTCCTTCTGCTTCTGCTTCTTCTGCTTCTCCTGCTTCTCCTTCTGCATCTCCTTCTGCTTGTGCTTTTCCTTGTGCTTCTTCTTCTGCTCCTCCTTCTCCTTCTTCTGCTTCTCCCTCTGCTTCTGCTACTTCTGCTTTTCCTGATTCTCTTTCTGCTTCTCCTTCTGCTTCTCCTTCTCCTTCTCGTTCTTCTGCTATTTCTTGTGCTTCTTTTTCTGCTTCTACATCTTCAGCTTCTTCTGCTACTGCTTCTGTTTCTTCTGCTTCTCCTTCTGCTTCTCCTTCTGCTTCTCCTTCTGCTTTTGCCTCTCTTTCTGCTTCTGCTTCTGCTTCTGCTTCTCCAGATTCTGCTTCTTCTGCTTCTCCTTCTGATTTAAGTTCTGCTTCTTCGGACTCTTATGCTTCTGCTTCTCCTGCTTCTGCTTCTTCTGCTTCCCCTCCTTCTGCTTCTCCTTCTGTTTCTGCTTCTCCTTCTGCTTCTGCTTCTTCTCCTTATGTTTCTTCTGCTTCTGTTCTCCTGCTTCTCGTTCTGCTTCTCTTTCTGCTTTTCTTTCTGCTTCTCCTTCTCATTGTTCTGCTTCTCCTTCTGGTTCTGCTTCTCCTTCTGCTTCTGCTTCAATTTCTCCTTCTGATTCTCATTCTGCTTCTGCGTCTTCTATTTCTTCTGCTTCTCCTGCTTCTCCTACTTCTCGTGCTGCTTTTCCTTCTGCGTCTCGTTCTGCTTCTGCTTATCCTTTTGCTTCTCCTACTCCTAATCCTTCTCTCTTGCCTTCTCCGTCTTCTTCTTCTGCTTCTCCTGCTGCTTCTGCTTCTGCTTCTTTTGCTTATTCTTTTTCTTCTGCTTCTGCTTCTCCTGCTTCTTCTTCTTATGCTTCCACTGCTTCTCCTTATGCTTCTCCTTATGCTTCTCCTTATGCTTCTCCTTATGCTTCTCCTTATGTTTCTTCTTCTTCTTCTTCTTCTTTTTCTTCTTCTTCTTCTTCTTCTTCTTCTTCTTCTTCTTCTTCTTCTTCTTCTTCTTCTTCTTCTTCTTCTTCTTCATCATCTTCTACTTCTTCTTCTTCTTCTACTACTAAATACTTCGATAACAAATGCCTTTCCAGCATATTATACCATTCCTTCTTATCTAGTTATACAGCTTCACTAAAAAAAAAATACAGCTTCTACTACACATACTACATATAATATAATTATGATGAAATACTTCAACATCATCATCTCTATATATAGATACTACTTCTGCA
>NW_012312060.1:0-2289 GCF_000151885.1 Dipodomys ordii | reverse complement strand
CTCTGTGTCCCCGCTGTGTCCCGCTGTGTCCCCCGCTGTGTCCCGCTGTGTCCCCCGCTGTGTCCTGCTGTGTCCCGCTGTGTACTGCTGGGTCCCGCAATGTCCCCGCTGTGTCCCCGCTGTGTCCCGCTGTGTTCCCCGCTGTGTCCCGCTGTGTCCCCGCAGGTTCACCGCTGTTTCACGCTGTGTCCCGCTGTGTTCCGTGGTGTCCCGCTTTGTCCCCCGCTGTGGCCCCCCTGAGCCACCTCTGTGTCCCCGCTGTGTCCCGCTGTGTCCTCGCTGTGTCCGCCTCTGTCTCCTGCTCTGTCCACTGCTGTGTCTCACGCTTTGTCCCCGCTGGGTCCCGCTGTGTCCCGCTCTGTCCCCCACTGTGTCCCCCACTGAGTGCTATATGTGTCGCCAATGTGTCCCGCTGTGTCCCCTGCCATTTCCTGCTTTGTCCCACGATGTGTCCCGCTGTGTCCCGCTGTGTCCTCACTGTGTCCCCGGCTGTGTCCTGCTGTGTTCCCGCTGTGTCCCAAGCTGTGTCCCGCTGTGTGCCCCGCTGTGTCCTGCTGGGTGCCGCTGTGTCCCCGCTGTGTCCCCGCTGTGTCCTCGCTGTGTCCCGCTGTGTCTACTGCTGTGTCCCCACTGTGTCCCGCTGTGTCTCGCTGTGTCCCACTGTGTCCTCGTTGTTTCCCACGCTGTGTTCTGCTGTGTCCTCGCTGTGTCCCCCGCTGAGTCCCGTTGTCTACCCAGCTGTGTACCCCAATGTGTCCCGCTGTGTCCCCGCTGTATCGAAGCTGTGTCCTGCTTGGTCCCGCTGTGTCCTCGCTGTGTTCCCCGCTGTGTCCCGCTGTTTACCCCTCTGTGTCCCCCGCTGTGTCCCGCTGTGTCCCGCTGTGTACTGCTGTGTCCCACGCTGAGTCCCGCTCTGTCCCCGCTGTGTCCCAATGCGTCCTCGCTGTGTCCCCCGCTTTGTCCCCCGCTGTGTCCCGTTGTGTCCCCGCTGTATCGATGCTGTGTCCCACTAGATCCTGCTGTGTCCTCGCTGTGTCCCCTGCTGTATCCCGCTGTGTCCTCGCTGTGTCCCCCGCTGTGTCCCGCTGTGTCCCGCGCTGTGTCCTGCTGTGTCCCTGCTGAGACCCGCTGTGTCCCGCTGTGTACCCCGCTGTGTCCAGTTTGGTCCCCGCTGTGTCTCTCTGTGTCCCACGCTCTGTCCTGCACTGTGTTTCACTGTGTCCCCTGCTGTGTCCTGCTGTGTCCCACTCTGTCCCGCTGTGTCCCACTGTGTCCCACTGTGTCCCACTGTGTCCCGCTGTGTCCCCCGCTGTGTCCCGCGCTGTGTCCACGCTGTGTCCCCTGCTTTGTCCCGCTTTGTCCCCGCTGTGTCCCACTGTGTCCAGCTGTGTCTGCCGCTGTGTCCCTTCTGTGTTGCCGCTGTGTCCCGCTGTGACCATCTTTGTCCCTCTGTGTCCCCCCCTGACTCCCCGCTGTTTCCCCGCTGTGTCCCGCTCTGTCCCCCGCTCTGTCCCCCTCTTTGTCCCCGCTGTGTCCCACTGTTTCCCACGCTGTTTCCCGTTGTGTCCCCAGCTGTGTACCCCGCTGTGTCCCGCTGTGTCACACTGTGTCCCTTGGTGTCCCGCTTTGTCCCCTGCTGTGTCCCCCAGTGAGTCCCCGCTGTGTCCCCGCTGTGTCCGGCTGTGTCCTCCCTGTGTCCCCCGCTGTGTCCCGCTTTGTCCCCCACTGTGTCCCCCGGTGAGTCCCCGCTGTGTCCTCACTCTTTCCCAAACTGTGTTACACTTTGTCCCGCTGTGTCCCTGCTGGGACCCGCTGTGTCCAGCTGTGTCCTTGCTGTGTTCCCAGCTGTGTCCCGCTGTGTCCCCCGTTGTGTCCCGCTGTGTCCTCCTTGTGTTCCCGCTGTGTCCCACTGTGTCCCGCTGTGTCGCGCTGTGTCCTCGCTGTGTCGCACGCTGTGTTCTGCTGTGTCCTCATTGTGTCCCCCGCTGTATAATGTTGTGACCTTGCTGTGTTCCCCGCTGTGTCCTGCTGTGTACCCATCTGTGTCCCCCGCTGTGTCCTGCTTTGTCCGCCACTGTGTCCCGCTGTGTCCCCCGTTGTGTCCCTGCTCTGTCCCCGCTGTGTCCCGCTGTGTCCCGCTGTGTAATGCTGTTTCCCCCACTGAGTCCCGCTGTGTCCCCCCTGTGTCCCAATATGTCCCCGCTGTGTCCCGCTGTGTCTCCCGCTGTCCCCTGCTGTGTCTGGCTGTGTCCTAGCTGTGTCCCCCGTTGTGTCCCGGTGTGTCCCCTG
>NW_012312059.1:0-2289 GCF_000151885.1 Dipodomys ordii | reverse complement strand
TCCCCGCTGAGTCCCCGCTGTGTCCCCGCTGTGTCGCGCTCTGTCCTCCCTGGGTCCCCCGCTGTGTCTCGCTGTGTCCCCTGCTGTTTCCCGCTGTGTCTACTGCTGTGTTCCTGCTGTGTCCTGCTGTGTCCCGCTGTGTCCCCCTGTGTCCTCACTGTGTCCCACGCTATGTTCCGCTGAGTCCTTGCTGTGTCCCCCGATGTGCCCCGTTGTGTCCCCAGCTGTGTAACCTGCTGTGGCCCACTCTGTCCCCGCTGTATCTACGCTGTGTCCCGCTGGGTCCAACTGAGTCCTCGCTGTGTCCCCGCTTTGTCCCGCTGTGTCCACCGCTGTGTCCCGCTGTGTCCCCGCTCTGTCCCGCTGTGTCCACCGCTGTGTCCCGCTGTTTCCCCCGCTGTGTCCCGCTGTGTCCCCCGCTCTGTCCCCCTGTGTCCACCGCTGTGTCCCGCTGTTTCCCCCGCTGTGTCCCGCTGTTTCCTTCCTGTGTCCCCCGCTGTCTCACTCTCTGTCCCCCACTGTGTCTCACGCTTTGCCCTGCTGTGTCACACTGTGTTCCGCTGTGTCCCGCTGTGCCCCTACTGTGTCCCGTTGTGTCCACAGCTTTGTACCATACTGTATAATGCTGTGTCCCTGCTGTATCGATGCTGTGTCCCGCTGGGTCCTGCTATGTACTCCGTTGTGTCCAGCTTTGTCACCGCTGTGTCCCCCGCTTTGTCCTGCTGTGTCCTCGCTGGTTCCCCGCTGGGTCCCGCTGTGTTCCCCGCTGTGTACCGCTCTGTCCCGCTCTGTCCCTGCTGTGTCCCGCTGTGCCCTGCTGTGTCCTAGCTGTGTCCCCCACTGTCTCGAGCTCTGTCCCTCGCTGTGTCTCACGATTTGTCCTTGCTTTGTCCCACTGTGTCCCGCTGTGTCCCGCTGTGCCCACACTGTGTCCCCTTGTGTCCACAGATGTGAACCACACTGTGTAACGCTGTATCCCCGCTGTATCGACGCTGTGTCCTGCTGGATCCAGCTGTGTCCTCGCTGTGTTCCCTGCTGTGTTCCGCTGTGTCCCCCGGTGTATCCCCCGCTGTTTCCTCGCTGTGTCCCCCGCTGTATCCCGCTGTGTCCTCGCTGTGTCCCCGGCTGTGCCACGCTGTGTCCCCCGCTGTGTCCCGCTGTGTCCCGCTGTGTCCCCTGCTGTTTACCCTGCTTTGTCCCGCTGTGTCCTTGCTGTGTCCTGCTCTGTCTCCTCCTTGTCCCCGCTGTGTTCCGCTGTGTCCCGTGGTGTCCTGCTTTGTCCCCCGCTGTGTCCCCCGCTGTTTCCCCCGCTGAGTCCCCGCTGTGTCCCCGCTGTGTCCCGCTCTGTCCTCCCTGTGTCCCCGGCTGTGTCCCGCTGTGTCCCCTGCTGTGTCCTGCTCTGTCTACTGCTTTGTTCCTGCTGTGTCCCGCTGTGGCCCACTCTGTCCCCGCTGTATCGACGCTGTGTCCCGCTGGGTCCCGCTGTGTCCTCGCTGTGTCCACCGCTGTGTACTGCTCTGTCCACCGCTGTGTCCCGCTGTGTCCCCTGCTCTGTCCCCCTTTGTCTACCGCTGTGTCCCGCTATTTCCCCTGCTGTGTCCCGCTGGGTCCTCGCTGGGTCCTCCGCTGTGTCCCGCTGTGTCCCCCGCTGTGTCTCGCTGTGTCCCGCTCTGTTCCGCTCTGTCCCTGCTGTGTCCCGCTGTGTACTGCTGTGTCCTCGCTGTGTCCCCGGCTGTCTCCCGCTCTGTCCCCCGCTGTGTCTCACGATTTGTCCTCGCTCTGTCCCACTGTGTCCCGCTGTGTCCCGCTGTGCCCCCACTGTGTCCCCTTGTGTCCACAGATTTGTACCACACTGTGTAACGCTGTATCCCCACTGTATCGACGCTGGGTCCCGCTGGGTCCCCCTGTGTCCTCGCCGTGTTCCCTGCTGTGTCCCGCTGTGTCCTGCTGTGTCCTCGCTGTGTCCCCCGCTGTCTCCCGCTCTGTCCCCCGCTTCGTCTCATGATTTGTCCTCGCTGTGCCCCCACTGTGTCCCGTTGTGTCCACAGATGTGTACCACGCTGTGTAAGGCTGTATCCCAGCTGTATCGACACTGTGTCCCGCTGGGTCCCGCGGGGTCCTCGCTGGGTCCACCGCTGTGTCCCGCTGTGTCCCCTGCTCTCTCCCCCTGTGTCCACCGCTGTGTCCCGCTGTTTCCCCCGCTGTGTCCCGCTGTGTCCTCGCTGTGTCCCCTGCTGTCTCCCGCTCTGTCCCCCGCTGTGTCTCACGCTTTGTCCCCGATGTGTCTCA
>NW_012312058.1:0-2289 GCF_000151885.1 Dipodomys ordii | reverse complement strand
ACACAGGCCAGGGGACACAGTGGTGGATTGCTGGGGACAGAGAAGGGACACAGCGGGACACAGAAGGGACACAGCTGGACACAGAAGGGTACACAGCGGGACACAGCGGGGACAGAGCTGGACACAGAGGGACACAGAAGGGACAGAGCGTGACACAGCTGGACACTGAGGGAGACAGAGCGAGGACACAGCCGGACACAGCGAAACACAGCGTGACACAGTGGGGACACAGCAGGGGACACAGCGGGACACAGCGGGACACAGCGGGGACAAAGCGGGACACAGCGGGGGACACAGCGAGGACACAGCTGGACACAGCTGGACACAGCGGTGACAAAGCGGGACACAGCGGGGGACACAGCGAGGACACAGCAGGACACAGCGGTGACAAAGCGGGACACAGCGGGGGACACAGCGGGACACAGCGGGACACAGCGTCGATAGAGCGGGGACAGAGCGGGACACAGCGGTGACACAGCGGGACTCAGCGGGGGACACTGCGGGACCCAGCGGGACCCAGCGGGGACACAGCGGGACACAGCGGGGGACACAGCGAGGGACACAGCGGGGGACACAGCAGGACACAGTGGGAAACACAGAGAGGACACAGCAGGACCCAGCGGGACACAGCGTCGATACAGCGGGGACACAGCGGGACACAGCGGGGTCACTGCGGGACACAGTGGGGGACAAAGCGGGACACAGCGGGACACAGCGGGGACGCAGCGGGACACAGCGGGACACGGCGGGGGACACAGCAGGTAACAGAGGGGGACACAGTGGGGGAAACAGCTGGACACAGCGGGGAACACAGCGAGGACACAGTGGGACCCAGCGGGACACAGCATCGATACAGCGGAGACACAGCGTTACACAGCATGGTACAAAGCTGTGGACACAACGGGACACAGTGGGGGCACAGCGGGACACAGCGGGACGCAGTGGGACACAGCGGGGACAAAGCGTGAGACACAGCAGGGGACAGAGCTGGAGACAGCGGGGACACAGCGGGGACACAGCGGGACACAGCGAGGACACAGCGGGACAGAGCGGGACACTGCAGGGCACAGCGGGGGACACAGCGGGACACAGCGGGGGACACTGGGAGGACACAGTGGAACACAGAGTGGGACACAGTGAGGACACAGCCGGACACAGCGGGACACAGCGGGACACAGCCGGGACCCAGCAGTGGACACAGCGGGACACAGCGGTGGACACAGCGGAACACAGCGGGGGACACATGGAGGACTCAGCGGGACAAAGCGGGGACACAGCGGAGACTCACCGGGGGACACAGCGGGGGACAAAGCGGGACACCACAGAACACAGTGGGAAACAGCGGGACACAGCGGGGAAACTGCGGGGACACAGGGGGACAAAGCATGGGACACATAGGGACACAGCGGGGGGAGACAGCGGGACACAGTGGGACACAGCGGGGGACACAGGGGCGACACAGCGGGACCAAGCGGGACACAGCGTCGATAGAGCGGGGACACAGCGGGACACAGCGGGGGTCACAGCGAGGACACAGCAGAACACAGCGTGGGAAACAGCGAGGACACATTGGAACACAGCGGGGACACAGCGGGACCCAGCGCGGGACACAGTGAGGACACATTGGGACACAGCGGGGATACAGCGGGATTCAGTGGGGGACACAACAGTACACAGCGGGACACAGCGGGACACAGCAGGGACACAGAGGGGTACAAAGCGGGACACAGTGGGGAACACAGCGAGGACACAGCGGGACCCAGCGGGGGACACAGCCGGACACAGCAGGGACACAGCGGGGACACAGCGGGACCCAGCAGGACACAGCGGGGGACACAGCGGGACACAGCGGGACACAGCGGGGGGCACAGCGGGACACAGCAGGGACACAGTAGGACACAGCGCGGGACAAAGCGGGAGAAAGCGGAGGACACAGCGAGGACACAGCTGGACACAGCGGGGACACAGAGGGGACTCAGCAGGGGACATAGAGGGGAAAAAGCGGGACACCACGGGTCACAGTAGGACACAGCGGGACACAGCGGGGACACTGCGGGACACAGCCGGGGGACACAGCGGTGGACAGCGGGGGAAAGAGAAGGGACACAGCGGGACACAGAGGGGACACAGCTGGATACAGAAGGGTACACAGCGGGGCACAGCGGACTCACAACAGGGACAGAGCTGGACACAGAGGGACACAGAGGGGACAGAGCGTGACACAGCGGGACACAGCGTAACACAGCAGGGGACTCAGCGGGACACAGCGGGGGACACAGGGAGGACACA
>NW_012312057.1:0-2289 GCF_000151885.1 Dipodomys ordii | reverse complement strand
TTCCGCTTTTGATTCTCTTTCTGCTTCTGCTTCTGCTTCTACTTCAGCTTCTCATTCTGCTTCTCCAGATCTGCTTCTCTGCTTCTCATGCTTCTCCCTCTGCTTCAGGTTCTGCCTCTGCTTCTTCGGATTCTTATGCTCTGCTTCTCCTGCTTCTGCTTCTTCGGCTTCCCCTCTTTCTCTTTCTGCTTTTCCTTCTGTTTCTGCTTCTCCTTCTGCTTCTGCTTCTTGTCCTTCTCCTGTTTCTTCTCCTTCTGCTTCTCCTGCTTCTGCTTCTTCTGCTTTTCCTGTTTCTCTTTCTGCTTCTCCTTCTGCTTCTGCTCCTTCTCCTTCTTCCGTTTCTTCTTCTGCTTCTCCCGCTTCAGCTTCTTCTGCTTCTCCTGCTTCTCGTTCTGCTTCTCTTCGTCGGCTTCTCTATTTCTGCTTCTGCTTCTTCTGATTCTGATTCTTCTCCTTCTTCTTCTCCTTGTTCTTCTGCTTCTTCTGCATCTCCTGCTTCTCCCTCTGCATCTCCTTGTGCTTGTGCTTTTCCTTCTGCTTCTTCTTCCCCTTCGGCTTCTCCTTCTCCTTCTTCTGCTTCTCCGTCTGCTTCTGTTTCTTCTGCTTTTCCTGCTTCTCCTTCTGCTTCTCCTTCTGTTTCTCCTTCTCGTTCTTCTGCTATTCCTTCTGCTTCTCTTTCTGCTTCTGCATCTTCAGCTTCTTCTGCTACTGATTCTGCTTCTTCTGTTTCTTCTGCTTCTCCTTCTGCTTCTCCTTCTGCTTTTGCTTCTCTTTCTGCTTCTGCTTCTCCTTCTTCTCCAGATTCTGCTTCTTCTGCTTCTCCTGCTTCTCCTTCTGCTTTAAGTTCTGCTTTTGCTTCTTCGGCTTCTTCTGCTTCTATTTCTGCTTCTCCTTCTGTTTCTGCTTCTAATTCAGCTTCTGCTCCTCCTACTCCTAATCCTTCTCTTTCTCCTTCTTCTTCTGCTTTTGCTTCTTCGGCTTCTACTGTTTCTCTTTCTGCTTTTCATTCTGCTTATGCTTCTCCTTCTGCTTCTCCTATTGCTTCTGTTGCACTTCCTTATTCTTCTCCTTCTCCTACTTCTGCTTCTCCGTCTGCTTCTGCTTCTTCTGCTTCTCCTGCTTCTCGTTCTGCATCTTCTTCTGCTTCTGCTTCTCCTTCTGCTGCTTCTTCTGCTACTCCTTCTTCTACTTCTCCTTCTGATTCTCCTTCTACTTCTCTTTCTGCTGCTCCTTCTCCTTCTTCTGCTTCTCCCTCTGATTCTTCTTCTTATGCTTATTCTTTTTGTACTGCTTCTGCTTCTCCTGCTTCTGCTTCTTCTGCTTCTACGTCTTCTCCTTATGCTTCTCCTTATGCTTCTCCTTCTCCTTCTTCTTCTTCTTCTTCTTCTTCTTCTTCTTCTTCTTCTTCTTCTTCTTCTTCTTCTTCTTCTTCTTCTTCTTCTTCTCCTTCTTCTTCTTCTCCTTCTTCTTCTTCTTCTTCTTCTTCTTCTTCTTCTTCTTCTTCTTCTTCTTCTTCTTCTTCTTCTTCTTCTTCTTCTTCTTCTTCTTCTTCTTCTTCTTCTGCTTCTTCTTTTCCTGCTTCTTCTGCTTCTACTGCTTCACTTTCTGCTTCTCATTCTGCTTCTGCTTCTCCTTCTGCTTCTCCTATTGCTTCTGCGGCGCTTCCTTCTCCTTCTCCTACTTCTACTTCTCCTTCTGCTTCTGCTTCTTCTGCTTCTCCTGCTTCTACTTATGCATCTTCTTCTGCTTCTGCTTTTCCTTCTGCTGCTTCTTCTGCTTCTGTTTCTCCTTCTGCTTCTCCTTCTGCTTCTTCTGCTTCTCCTTCTGTTTCTCCTTCTGGTTCTCGTTCTTCTGCTTTTCCTTCTGCTTCTCTTCTGCTTTTGCTGCAACTGCTACTGCTTCTGCTTCTTCTGTGTCTTTTGCTTCTCCTTCTGCTTTTGATTCTCTTTCTGCTTCTGCTTCTGCTTCTCCTTCAGCTTCTCATTCTGCTTCTCCAGATTCTGCTTCTTCTCCTTCTCCTGCTTCTCCTTCTGCTTCAGGTTCTGCTTCTGCTTCTTCGGATTCTTATGCTTCTGCTTCTCCTGCTTCTGCTTCTTCTGCTTCCCCTCATTCACTATACTGCTTCTACTTCTGTTCTGCATAACCTACAGCTAAAGAAACATAAACCTACTCCTGGTATCTGCTACTGCTTCTCCAGCTTACTGCTTCTACTGCTTAACATGCTTCTCATACAGCTTCACCTTATGATCCATCTCACTACTAAAGAAATCTACTCATACAGAATTAAAC
>NW_012312056.1:0-2289 GCF_000151885.1 Dipodomys ordii | reverse complement strand
CTTTTCCTGCTTCTCATGGTGCTTCTCCTTCTGCTTATTCTACTATTTCTGTTTCTTCTGCTTCTGCTTCAGATTGTGCTTCTTCTGTTTCTCCTTCTGCGTCAGATTCTGCTTCTGCTTCTTCGGCTTCTGCTTCTTCTGCTTCTCGTGCTGCTGCTTCTTCTGCTTCTCCTGCTTCTCTTTCTGCTTTTCCTTCTGTTTCTGCTTCTCCTTCTGCTTCTGCTTCTTCTCCTTCTTCTCTTTCTTCTGCTTCTGCTTCTCCTGCATCTGCTTCTCCTGCTTCTCGTTCTGCTTCTCTTTCTGCTTCTCCTTCTCCTTCTCCTTCTTCTGCTTCTCCTTTTGCTTCTGCTTCTCCTTCTGCTTCTGCTTCAATTTCTCCTTCTACTTCTCCTTCTGCTTCTGCGTCTTCTGTTTCTTCTGCTTCTCCTGCTTCTGGTTCTCCAGCTTCTCCTACTTCTCGTGCTGCTTCTCCTTCTGCGTCTCTTTCTGCTTCTGCTTATCCTTTTGCTTCTCCTACTCTTAATCCTTCTCTTTCGCCTTCTCCTTCTTCTTCTTCTTCTTCTTCTTCTTCTGCTACTCCTGGTGCTTCTGCTTCTGCTTATTCTACTATATCTGTTTCTTCTGCTTCTGCTTCAGATTGTGCTTCTTCTGTTTCTCCTTATGCTTCAGATTCTGCTTCTGCTTCTTCTGTTTCTTCTGCATCTGCTTCTCCTGCTTCTTCTGCTTCTCCTGCTTCTCTTTCTGCTTCTCCTTCTGCTTCTGCTTCTCCTTCTGCTTCTGCTTCTCCTTCTGCTTTTGCTTCTGCTCTTCTCCTTCTTCTGTTTCTTTTGCTTCTGTTTCTTCTGCTTCTTCTTCTTCTGTTTCTTCTGATTCTACTTCTGCTTCTCCTTCTTCTCCTTCTCTGTCTGCTTCTACTTCTGCTTCTTCTGATTCTCCTGCTTCTCCTTCTTGTTCTCCTTCTGTTTCTGATTCTCTGTCTGCTTCTACTTCTGCTTCTACTGATTCTCCTGCTTCTCCTTCTTGTTCTCCTTCTGTTTCTGATTCTCTTTCTGCTTCCGCTTCTCCTTCTGCTGCTCCTTCTCCTTCTCCTTCTTCTGCTTCCCCCACTGCCTCTGCTTCTGCTTCTTTTGCTTATTCTTTATCTTCTGCTTCTCCTGCTTCTGCTTCTCCTTCTTCTGCTTCTTCTGCTTCTCCTTATGCTTCTCCTTCTACTTCTACTTCTTCTTCTTCTTCTTCTTCTTCTTCTTCTTCTTCTTCTTCTTCTTCTTCTTCTTCTTCTTCTTCTTCTTCTTCTTCTACTTCTTCTATTGCTTCTGCTATTCCTGCATACTTCTGCTTCTACTGCTTCTCTTGCTCTTTCTGCTTCTCATTCTGCTTCTGCTTCTCCTTCTGCTTCTCCTATTGCTTCTGCTGCCCTTCCTTCTCCTTCTGCTTCTCCTACTTCTGCTTCTCCTTCTGCTTTTGCTTCTTCTGCTTCTCCTGCTTCTCCTTCTGCATCTTCTTCTGCCTCTGCTTCTCCTTCTGCTGCTTCTTCTGCTTCTGCTTCTCCTTCTTCTGCTTCTCCTTCTGCTTCTCCTTCTGCTTCTCCTTCTGCTGCTCCTTCTGCTTCTCGTTCTGCTTCTGATTCTCCTTCTGCTCTTCCTACTCCTAATCCTTCTCTTTCTCCTTCTCCTTCTTCTTCTTCTGCTTATCGTTCTGCTTCTGCTACTACTTCTTCTGCTTGTTCTGTTTCTTCTGCTTCAGGTCCTGCTTCTGCTTCTTCAGCTTCTTCTGTTTCTTGTGCTTCTGCTTCTCCTGCTAATGCTTCTTCTCCTTCTCTTTCTGCTTCTCCTTCTGCTTCTGCTTCACCTTCTGCTCCTTCTCCATCTGCTCCTTCTCCTTCTTCTCTTTCTCTTTCTTCATCTTCTTCTTCTTCTTCTTCAACTTCATCTTCTTCTTCTTCTTCTTCTTCTTCTTCTTCTTCTTCTACATCTTCATCTACATCTACATCAACTAAATATCAAAAATAAAGTATACAGATACAAAAACAGCTACTACTAGATATTCAACATCCGGAGTACCCCACCGCAACAGCAGAAAAAAAGAAATAAAAAATAATTTAAAGGGAATAGAACAGGCGAAAAAAAATAAAAGGAGTACTAAAGTTACAGGGAAAATAAGAGAACGAAAAAATATTCCACTACACTAAGGGATACCGACATCTTTCGGGATACGGCAGCAACATATTATTAGCATCACACAGATAAAGATATATTCCTTAAGAAAAATTGAACGAAAGGAAACCATCGA
>NW_012312055.1:0-2289 GCF_000151885.1 Dipodomys ordii | reverse complement strand
GAAGCAGAAGCAGAACGAGAAGCAGAATAAGAAGGAGAAAGAGAAGGATTAGGAGTAGGAGGAGCAGAAGCAGAATAAGAAGCAGAAAGAGAAGCAGAAGGAGAAGCAGAAGAAGCAGAAGCAGGAGAAGCAGTAGCAGAAGCAGAATGAGAAGCACAAGAAGGAGATAATTGAAGGAGAAGGAGAAGTAGACGGAGAAGCAGAAGGAGAAGTAGGAGAAGCAGAAGAAGAAGAAGCAGGAGAAGCAGAAACAGAAGAAACAGAAGGAGAAGAGCAGAAGGAGAAGCAGAAGCAGAAGGAGAAGCAGAAGAAGCAGAAGCGGAAGCAGAAGAAGAAGAAACAGAAAAAGCAGAAGAAGCAGAAGAAGAAGCAGCAGGAGAAGCAGAAGAAGAAGAAGAAGAAGGAGAAAGAGAAGGATTAGGAGTAGGAGAAACAGAAGGATAAGCAGAAGCAGAAAGAGAAGGAGAATGAGAAGGAGAAGCAGGAGAAGCAGAAGAAGCAGAAGCAGGAGAAGCAGAAGCCGAAGAAACATAGGAAGGAGAAGAAGCAGAAGGAGAAGCAGAAACAGAAGGAAAAGCAGAAAGAGAAGCAGGAGAAGCAGAAGAAGCAGCAGCAGGAGAAGCAGAAGCAGAAGAAGCAGAACTTGAAGCAGAAGGAGAAGCAGAAGAAGCAGAATCTGGAGAAGCAGAAGGAGAAGCAAAAGCAGAAAGAGAAGCAAAAGCAGAAGGAGAAGCAGAAGGGGAAGCAGAAGAAACAGAAGAAGCAGAGGCAGTAGCAGAAGAAGCAGAAGATGCAGAAGCAGAAGGAGAAGCAGAAGGAAAAGCAGAAGAACGAGAAGGAGAAGGAGTAGGAGAAAGAGAAGGAGAAGCAGAAAGAGAAGCAGAAGAAGGAGCAGGAGAAGGAAAAGCAGCCGGAGAAGCAGAAAGAGCTGCGGAAGGAGAAGCGGAAGCGGAAGTAGAAGCAGAAGGAGAAGCAGAAGTAGAAGCATATAAGAGAAACAGAGAAACAGAAGGAGAAGCAGGAGAAGCAGAAGCAGGAGAAGCAGAATCAGAAGAAATAGAAGAAGGATAAGAAGCAGAAGTAGAAAGAGAAGCAGAAACAGAAGGAGAACCAGAAACAGAAGCAGAAGAAGCTGAAGAAGCAGAAGCAGAACCTGAAGCAGAAGGAGAAGCAGGAGAAGCAGAAGAAGCAGAATCTGGAGAAGAAGGAGAACCAGAAGGAGAAGCAGAAGCAGAAAGAGAAGTAAAAGCAGAAGGAGAAGCAGAAAGAGAAGCAGAAGAAACAGAAGAAGCAGAAGTAGAAGCAGTAGCAGAAGAAGCTGAAGATGCAGAAGCAGATAGAGAAGCAGAAGGAATAGCAGAATAACGAGAAGGAGAAACAGAAGGAGAAGAAGAATGAGAAGCAGAAGGAGAAGCAGGAAAAACAGAAGAAGCAGAAACAGACGGAGAAGCAGAAGAAGGAGAAGCAGAAGCAGAAGAAGAAGCAGAAGGAAAAGCACAAGCAGAAGGAGATGCAGAAGGAGAAGCAGGAGAAGCAGAAGAAGCAGAAGCAGAAGGAGAAGAAGAAGGAGAAGAAGCAGAATCAGAAGAAGCAGAAGGAGAATTAGAAAGAGAAGCCGACGAAGAGAAGCAGAACGAGAAGCAGGAGAAGCAGAAGAAGCAGAGCGGGAGAAGGAGAAGAAGAAGAAACGGAGAAGAGGAAGAAACAGAAGAAGAAGGAGGAGCAGAAGCAGAAGGAGGAGCAGAAGCAGAAGGAGAAGCAGAAAGAGAAGCAGGAAAAGCAGAAGAATCAGAAGCAGGAGAAGCAGAAGCAGAAGAAACAGGAGAAGGACAAGAAGCAGAAGCAGAAGCAGAAAGAGAAGGAGAAGCAGAAAGAGAAGCACTAGAAGCAGAAGACGCAGGAAAAGCAGAAGCAGCAGAAAGAGAAGAAGAAAAAGAAGAAGAAGAAGAAGAAGAAGAAGAAGAAGAAGAAGAAGAAGAAGAAGAAGAAGAAGGAGAAGGAGAAGGAGAAGGAGAAGCAGTAGAAGCAGAAGAAGCAGAAGCAGGAGAAGCAGAAGAAAAAGAATAAGCATAAGAAGCAGATTCAGAGGGAGATGCAGAATCAGAAGAAGCAGCAGAAGGAGAAGCTGAAGCAGAAGAAGATGCAGAAGGAGAAGCAGGAGAAGCAGAAGAAGGAGAAGGAGAAGGCGAAAGAGAAGGGATTAGGAGTAGGAGAAGCTAAAGGATAAACAGTAGCAGATAGAGACGCAGATGGGAGAAGCAGCACGAGAAGTAGGAGACGAAGGGAGAA
>NW_012312054.1:0-2289 GCF_000151885.1 Dipodomys ordii | reverse complement strand
GGAAAGCAGAAGAAGCAGAAGCAGGAGAAGCAGAAGCAGAAGAAACAGGAGAAGGACAAGAAGCAGAAGCAGAAGCAGAAGGAGAAGCAGAAAGAGAAGCACTAGAAGCATAAGACGCAGGAAAAGCAGAAGCAGCAGAAAGAGAAGAAGAAGAAGAAGAAGAAGAAGAAGAAGAAGAAGAAGAAGAAGAAGAAGAAGAAGAAGAAGAAGAAGAAGAAGAAGAAGAAGAAGAAGAAGAAGAAGAAGAAGAAGAAGAAGGAGAAGGAGAAGGAGAAGCAGCAGAAGCAGGAGAAGCAGACGCAGGAGAAGCAGAAGCAGAAGAAAAAGAATAAGCATAAGAAGCAGAATCAGAGGGAGAAGCAGAAGAAGGAGAAGCAGAAGCAGAAGAAGCAGCAGAAGGAGAAGCAGAAGCAGAAGAAGATGCAGAAGGAGAAGCAGGAGAAGCAGAAGAAGGAGAAGGAGAAGGCGAAAGAGAAGGATTAGGAGTAGGAGAAGCAAAAGGATAAGCAGAAGCAGAAAGAGACGCAGAAGGAGAAGCAGCACGAGAAGTAGGAGAAGCAGGAGAAGCAGAAGCAGGAGAAGCAGAAGAAACAGAAGACGCAGAAGCAGAATGAGAAGCAGAAGGAGAAATTGAAGCAGAAGCAGAAGCAGAAGGAGAAGCAGAAGCAGAAGGAGAAGCAGAAGAAGGAGAAGGAGAAGCAGAAAGAGAAGCAGAAAGAGAAGCAGCACGAGAAGTAGGAGAAGCAGGAGAAGCAGAAGCAGGAGATGCAGAAGAAACAGAAGACGCAGAAGCAGAATGAGAAGCAGAAGGAGAAATTGAAGCAGAAGCAGAAGGAGAAGCAGAAGCAGAAGGAGAAGCAGAAGAAGGAGAAAGAGAAGCAGAAAGAGAAGCACAACGAGAAGCAGGAGAAGCAGAAGCAGAAGAAACATAGGAAGGAGAAGAAGCAGAAGAAGAAGCAGAAACAGAAGGAAAAGCAGAAAGAGAAGCAGGAGAAGCAGAAGATGCAGCAGCAGGAGAAGCAGAAGCAGAAGTAGCAGAAGCAGAACCTGAAGCAGAAGGAGAAGCAGAAGTATCAGAGGCTGGAAAAGCAGAAGCAGAAGATACAGAACAAGCAGAAGAAGCAGAAGCAGAACGAGAAGCAGAAGAATAAGAAGGAGAAAGAGAAGGATTAGGAGTAGGAGGAGCAGAAGCAGAATTAGAAGCAGAAAGAGAAGCAGAAGGAGAAGCAGAAGGAGAAACAGAAGAAGCAGAAGAAGGAGAAGCAGAAGCAGAAGCAGAATGAGAAGCACAAGAAGGAGAAATTGAAGGATAAGGAGAATGAGACGGAGAAGCAGAAGGAGAAGTAGGAGAAGCAGAAGAAGGAGAAGCAGGAGAAGCAGAAGCAGAAGAAACAGAAGAAGGAGAAGAGCAGAAGCAGAAGGAGAAACAGAAGCAGAAGGAGAAGCAGAAGAAGCAGAAGCTGAAGCAGAAGAAACTGAAAAAGGAGAAAAAGAAGAAGAAGCAGAAGAAGAAGAAGCAGGAAAAGCAGAAGAAGAAGAAGGAGAAGGAGAAAGAGAAGGATTAGGAGTAGGAGAAACAGACGGATAAGCAGAAGCAGAAAGAGAAGGAGAAGGAGAAGGAGAAGCAGGAGAAGCAGAAGAAGCTAAAGCAGGAGAAGCAGAAGAAGAATGAAAAGCAGAAGAAGGAGAAATTGAAACAGAAGAAGATGCAGAAGGAGAAGCAGAAGCAGAAGGAGAAGCAGAAGAAGGAGAAGGAGAAGCAGAAGGATAAGAATAAAGAGAAACAGAAGGAGAAGCAGGAGAAGCAGTAGAAGCATAAGCAGAAGAAATAGAAGAAGGAGAAGAAACAGAAGCAGAAAGAGAAGCAGAAACAGAAGGAGAAGCAGAAATAGAAGCAGAAGAAGCTGAAGAAGCAGAAGCAGAATCTGAAGCGGAAGGAGAAGCAGAAGAAGCAGAATCTGGAGAAGAAGAAGGAGAACCAGAAGGAGAAGCAGAAGCAGAAAGAGAAGCATAAGCAGAAGGAGAAGCAGAAGGAGATGCAGAAGAAACAGAAGATGCAGAAGCAGTAGCAGAAGAAGCTGATGATGCAGAAGCAGAAAGAGAAGCAGAGGAATAGCAGATGAATGAGAAGGGAGAAGGAGAAACAGATGACGAAGTAGGAGATGCAGAAGAGAATCAGGAAAGGAAGATGAAGCAGAATCAGATGGAGAAGCAGAAGAAGGAGAATGAGAAGTAGAAGTCAGAAGTCAGAAGCTAGACGATAAAGCACAGTCAGAAGGAGATGCAGAA
>NW_012312053.1:0-2289 GCF_000151885.1 Dipodomys ordii | reverse complement strand
CCGCTGTGTCCCGCTGTGTCCACTGCTGTGACCCCGCTGTGTCTTCCTGTGTCCCGCTGTGTCCCCCGCTGTGTCCTCGCTGTGTCCCACTGTGTTCCCCGCCGTGTCTCCCGCTGTGTCCCGCTGCGTCCCGCTGTGTCCTCGCTGTATCCCCCGCTCTGTAGCGCTGTGAACTCACTGTGTCCCCCGTTGTGTCCTGCTGTTTCCCCCGCTGTGTCCGACTGTGCCACGCTGTGTCCCGCTCTGTCCCCGATGTGTCCCGCTGTGTCCCGCTGTGTCCCGCTGTGTCCCCCACTGTATCCCGTTGTGTCCCAGCTGTGTACCCCGGTGTTTCCCCTGTGTCGTCGCTGTTTCGACTCTGTGTCCCGCTGGGTCCCGCTCTGTCCTCGCTGTGTTCCCCGCTGTGTCCCGCTGTGTCCCCCGCTTTGTCCTCCGCTCTGTCCCCTGCTGAGTCCCTGCTGTGTCCCCGCTGTGTCCCGCTGTGTCCTCGCTGTGTCCCCTGCTGTCTCCCGCTCTGTCGTCGCTGTGTCTCACGCTTTGTCCCCGCTGTGTCCCGCTGTGTCCCGCTGTGTCCCGCTGTGTCCCCGCTGTGTCCCGCTGTGTCCCCCGCTGTGTCCCCCGCTGTGTCCTCGTTGTGTCCCCGCTGTGTCCTGCTCTTTCCTCACAGTGTCCACTGCTGTGTCCCGCTGTGTCCCCCGCTGTGTCCCCTGCTGTGTCCCGCTATTTCCCCCGCTTTGTCCCCCGCAGTGTCCTGCTGTGTCCCGCTGTGTCCTCGCTGTATCCCCTGCTCTGTCCCGCTGTGTCCTCACTGTGTCCCCCGTTGTGTCCCGCTGTGTCCCGCTGTGTCCTCGCTTTGTCCTGCAGTGTCCCCCACTCTGTCCCCGCTTTGTCCGGTTGTATCCCCCACTGTGTCCCGCTGTGTCCCCCGCTTTTTCCCGCTCTGTGCTTCCGCAGTGTCCCCACTTTGTCCCGCTGTGTCCCACTGTGTCCAGTGGTGTCCCGCTTTGTCCGCCGCTGTGTCACCCGCTGAGTCCCATCTGTGTCCCCGCTGTGTTCCACTGTTTCCCCCTGTGTCCCCCGCTGTGTCCCGCTGTGTCCCGCTGTGTCCCCCGCTGTGTCCCGCTGTGTCCCCGCAGTGTCCCCTCTGTGTCCCCGCGATGTCCCTCTGTGTCCTCGCTGTGTCACCCGCTGTCTACCGCTTTGTCTCCCGCTGTGTCGCACTGTGTCCTCGCTGTGTCCCCCGCTGTGTCCTGCTGTGTCCCCGCTGTGTTCCCCGCTGTGTCCCGCTGTGTCCCCGCAGTGTCACCGCTGTGTCCAGCTGTGTCCTGCTCTGTCCCGTGGTGGCCCGCTGTGTCCCCCTGTGTCCCCCGCTGTGTCCCTCTGTTTCCCTCTGTGTCCCCCGCTGTGTCACGTTGTGTCCCCCGTTTTTTACCCCGCTGTGTCCCCGCTGTGTCCCCCGCTATGTCCCGCTTTGTCCCGCTGTGTCCCCCGCTGTCTCCTGCTCTGTCCCCCGCTGTGTCTCAAGCTTTGTCCCCACTGTGTCCCGCTGTGTTCCGCTTTCTCCCCCTCTGTGTCCCTGCTGTGTCCCTGCTGTGTCCAGCTGTGTCCCGCTGTGTCCCGCTCTGTCCCCCGCAGAGTCCCGCTGTGTCCCCGCTGTGTCCCGCTGTGTCCTTGCTGTGTCCCCCGCTGTGACCCGCTTTGTCCCCTCTGTATCAGGACTGTGTACTGCTGTATACCCTGCTTAGTACCGCTGTGTCCCCAGCTGTGTCCCCAGTGTGTCCCGCGCGTAGACCTCGTTGTGTCCCTCTGTTTCCCTCTGTGTCCCCCGCTGTGTCCCGTTGTGTCTCCCAATGTGTACCCCGCTGAGTCCCTCTGAGTACCAAACAGTGTCTCGCTGTGTCCTGCTGTGACCTGCTGTGTCCCCACTGTGACCTTCTGTGTCACGCTGTGTCCCGCTGAGTCACGCCGAGTCCCCCGCTGAGTCCCACTGTGTTCCCACTGTGTCCCACTGTGTCATTGCTGTGTCCCCCGCTGTGTCCCGCTTTGTCCCATCTGAGATCGCCACTGTGTCCCGCAGTAATCGCCGCTGTGTACCGATGTGACCACAGATGTATAGACGCTGAGTAATGAAAGATCCGCTGTGACCCCCAGAGTCCTCGCTGTGTATCCGGCAATCTCCCTATGTGTACTACCTGTGTCACCTGCAGGTCCCGACCAATCCCACGATGTGTCCAATAGAGTCCCCATGAGTCCCGCTAAGTCCCCCTGTGTACAGCTGTGGACCCACCG
>NW_012312052.1:0-2289 GCF_000151885.1 Dipodomys ordii | reverse complement strand
TGTCCCAAAATGTGTCCCCCGCTGAGTACCATCTGTGTTGCCGCTGTGTCCCACTGTGTCCTCGCTGTGTCCCCCGCTGTGTCCCGCTGTGTCCTCCCTGTGTCCCCCGCTGTGTCCCGCTGTGTCCTCGCTGTGTTCCCCGCTGTGTCCAGCTGTTTCCCCCACTGTGTCCCCCACTGTGTCCTCGCTGTGTCCCCCGCTGTGTACCGCTGTGACCCGCTGTGTCCTCGCTATGTCCCCCTCTGTGTCCCGCTGTGTCCCCCGCCATGTCCCGCTGTGTCCCGCTGTGTCCCGCTGCGTCCCCCCTGTGTCCCGCTGTGTCCCGCTTTGTCCCCCACTGTGTCCTGCAGTGACCACGTTGTGTCCCGCTGTGTCCCACTGTGTCCCGTGGTGTCCCGCTTTGTCCCCCGCTGTGTCCCCGGCTGAGTCTCGCTGTGTCCCCACTGTGTCCTCTCTGTGTCCCCCGCTTTGTCCTGCTCTGTTCCCCACTGTGTCTCCCGTTTTTTCCCTGCTGTGCCCCGCTGTGTCCCGCTGTGTCCCGCTGTGTCCCCCTGTGTGTCCCATTCTGTGTACAGCTGTGTACAACAGCTGTGTACCCCGCTGTGTCCCGCTGTGTCTCTGCTGTATCGATGCTGTGTCCTGCTGGGTCCTGCTGTGTCTCTCTCTGTGTTCCCCACTGTGTCCTGCTGTGTCCCCCGCTGTGTCCCTCGCTGTGACCCCCGCTGTGTCCCGCTGTGTCCCGCTGTGTCCCCCGCTGTGTCCTTGCTGTGTTCCCGCTGGGTCCCTCTCTGTCCCGCAGTGTCCCCTGCTGAGTCCCGTTGTGTCACCGCTGTGTCCCGCTGTGTCCCCGCTCTATCGACGTTGTGTCCCGCTGTGTCCTCTCTTTGTTCCCCGCTGTGTCCCCCGCTGTGTCTCTCGCTGTGTCCCGCTGTGTCCCCGGCTGTGTCCGGCTGTGTCCCGCTGTGTCCCCCGCTGTGTACTTGCTGTGTCCCCGCTGTGTCCCGCTGTGTCCCGCAGTGTCCCCAGCTGTGTCCCGCTGTGTCACCGCTGTGTCCCGCTGTGTCCTCGCTGTGTCCCCCGCTGTGTCCCGCTTTGTCCCTGCTGTGTACCCCGCTGTGTCCCTCTGTGTCCCCCGCTGTGTCCCGCTGTGTCCCCTGCTGTGTCCCCACTGTGTCACTCTGTGTTTCGCTGTGTCCGGCTGTGTCCTCGCTCTGTCTCCCTCAGTGTCCAGCTGTGTCCTCCCTGTGTCCCCCGCTGTGTCCCGCTAAGTCCCTTGCTGTGTCCCGCTGAGTCCCGCTGTGTCATGCTCTGTCCCATCTGTGTCCCTCTGTGTCCAGCTCTGTCCCCGTTGTGTGTCCGCTGTGCCCCGCTGTGTACCCTTCTGTGTCCAGCTGTGTCCCCTCTGTGTCCCGCTTTGTCCCTTCTCTGTTCCCCGCTGTCCACCGCTGTGTCCCCCGGCTGTGTCCCGCAGTGTCCCCGCTGTGTCCCGCTGTGTCCTACTGTGACCCGTGGTGTCCCGCTTTTTCCCCTCTATGTCCCCTTCTTAGTCCCCTCTGTGTCCCCGCTGTGTCCAGCTGTGTCCTCGCTGTGTCCTCTGGTGTCTCCCGCTTTGTCCCACGCTGTGTCCTACTGTGTCCCTGCTTTGTCCGGCTGTGTCCCCCGCTGTGTCCCGCTGTGTCCCGCTGTGTCCCCCGCTGTGTCCTGCTGGGTCCCGCTGTGTCCCTGCTGTGTCCCTGCTGTGTCCGGCTGTGTCCCCCGCTGTGTCCCGCTGTGTCCCGCTGTGTCCCCCGCTGTGTACCGCTGTGTCCCCGCAGGTTCACCGCTGTTTCACGCTGTGTCCTGCTGTGTTCCGTGGTGTCCCGCTTTGTCCCCCGCTGTGTCCTGCTGTGTCCACTGCTGGGTCCCCGCTGGGTCCCGCTGTGTCTCGCTGTATCCCGCTGTGTCCTCGCATTGTCCCATGCTGTGTTCCGCTGTGTCCTCCCTGTGTCCCCCGCTGTGTCCAGCTGTGTCCCCCGCTATGCCCCGCAGTGTCACGCTGTGTCCCACTATGTCCTCGCTGTGTCAAACTGTGTCCCCCCTGTTTCCCCGCTGGGTCCTGCTGTGTCACGCTGTGTCCCGCTGGGTCCCCCGCTTTGTCCCCGCAGTGTCACCACTGTGACCCGCTGTGTCACACTGAGTCCTGTGGTGACACCGATTTGTCCCCCGCTATGTCCACAGCTGAGTCACCTCAGTGTCCCCGCTGTGTCACGCTGTGTACCCCGATGTGTCACGCTGTGTCCCCCGCTGTGT
>NW_012312051.1:0-2289 GCF_000151885.1 Dipodomys ordii | reverse complement strand
CAGGGACACAGCGGGGGACACAGCGAGGACACAGCGGGACACTTGCGGGGACACTGCGGGAGCATAGCCGGACACAGCGGGGTACACAGCGGGACACAGGGGAGTACACAGCTGGGGACACAAAGGGACACATCGGGGACACAGCGGGACCCAGCAGGACACAGCGTCGATACAGCGGGGGCACCCGGGACATAGCGGGGTACACAGCTGGGGACAAAACGGGACACAGCAAGGACACAGCAAGGACACAGCGGGACACAGCTGGGACACTGAGGGAACATAGAGGGACACAGCGGGTACACAGCGGGACACAGCTGGAAACATAGCGAGGTCACAGCGGGGGAAAAAGCGGGACAACACGGGACACAGTGTGACACAGCGCGACAGAACGGTGACACAGCAGGGGCAAAGCGGGACAAAGCAGGGACACAGCGTGACACAGCGGGACACCGCGGGGGACACAGCGGGGGACAGCAGGGGACAGGGGACACAGCGGGACACAGTGGGGACACAGATGGACACAACGGGGTACACAGAGGGACACAGCGGGCACACACTGGGGACACAGCGGGACACAGCGGAACTCAGCGGGAGACACAGCAGTACACAGCGGGACACAGTGGAACACACCGGGGAGACAGCAGGGACACAGTGGGGGACAAAGCGGGACACAGCGGGTCAGAGCGGGGGACACAGCGGGACACAGCGGGAGACACAGAGGGGTACACAGCGGGACACAGCGGGGAACACAGCGAGGACACAGCGGAACACAGCGGGACACAGCGTCGATACAGTGGGGACAGAGCAGGTCACAGCAAGGCCACAGTGGGACACAGCGGGACACAGCGGGGACACAGAGGGAATCAGCGGGGGACACAGTGGGACACAGCGGGGGACACAGCGAGACACGGCGGGGACAAAGCTGGACACAGCGGGGTACATATTGGGACACAGCGGGACTCAGCGGGGGACACAGCAGTACACAGCGGGACACAGCGGGACACAGCGGGGACACAGCAGGGACACAGCGGGGGACACAGCGGGACACACCGGGGGGACACAGAGGGGTACACAGCGGGACACTGCGGGGAAAAAAGTGAGGCCACAGCAGAACACAGCGTGGGACACAGCGAGGACACAGCGGGACACAGCGGGACACAGCAGGGACAAAGCAGTAGACACAGCGGGACACAGTGCCGGACACAGCGGGACACAGAGTGGGACACAGGGAGGACACAGCGGGACCCAGCGGACCAAGCGTCAATACTGCTGGGACACAGCGGGACACAGCGAGGTACACAGCTGGGGACACAACGGGACACAACGGGGAACACAGGGAGGACATAGCGGGACCCAGCGCGGCCCAGCGTCGTTACAGCGGGGACACAGCGGGACACAGCGGGGTACACAGCGGGACACAGCTGGGGACACAGCGGGGACACAGCGGGACACAGCGGAACACAGCGGGAGACAAAGCGGGAGACAGCGGGGCACGCAGCGAGGACACTGGGGGACACAGTGGCGACACAGAGAGGACTCAGCGGGGGACACAGCGTGGGACAAAGTGGGACACCACGGGACACAGTGTTACACAGCGGGACACAGCGGGGACACTGCGGGACACAGCAGGAAAAAGCAGGGGACACAGCGGGACACAGCGGGCCACAGCGGGGGACACAGCGGGGGACAGCGGAGACAGAGAGTGGCCACAGCGAGACACAGCGGTGACACAGCTGGACACAGCGGGGTACACAGCAGGACACAGCGGGCACACAGCGGGGACACAGCGCGACACAGCGGGACACAGCGGGGACACAGCGGGACAAAGCGGGAGACACAGCGGGACACAGCAGGCACACAGCGGGGACACAGTGGGACACAGCGGGACACAGCGGGGGACAAAGCGGGACACAGTGGGGGACCCAGTGAGGACACAGCGGGACACAGCAGGGGACACAGCGAGGACACAGCGGGGGACACAGCGGGGGACACAGCGGGACAGAGCCGGGAACACAGCGAGGACACAGCGGGACACAGCGGGACACAGCGGGACACAGTGGGACACAGCGGGGAAAAAGCGTGAGACACAGCAGGGGACAGAGAGGGTGACAGCAGGGGACACAGCGAGGAAACAGCGGGACACAGCGGTGACACAGCGGGGACTCAGGGTGTGACACAGCGGGACACAGCGGGGGACACAGCGGGACACAGCGGAGACAAAACTGGACACAGCGGGGTACACAGAGGGACACAGCAGGGACACAGCGGGAAAACAGCGTGACAC
Source organism: Dipodomys ordii (assembly GCF_000151885.1). NCBI lineage: Eukaryota > Metazoa > Chordata > Mammalia > Rodentia > Heteromyidae > Dipodomys > Dipodomys ordii. The sequence goes on along the minus strand of NW_012312051.1, from coordinate 5 downwards.
AAAAG
>NW_012312050.1:0-2289 GCF_000151885.1 Dipodomys ordii | reverse complement strand
CTGAAGTAGAAGAAGCAGAAGAAGTAGAATATGATGAAGAAGCAGAAGAAGAAGCAGTAGCTGCACCAGCAGCAGAAGTAGAAGAAGAAGAAGACGAAGAAGAAGAAGAAGAAGAAGAAGAAGAAGAAGATGAAGAAGGAGTGGAAGAAGGAGAGGAAGAAGAAGAAGAAGAAGAAGAAGAAGAAGAAGAAGAAGAAGAAGAAGAAGAAGAAGAAGAAGAAGAAGAAGAAGAAAAGAAGAAGAAGAAGAAGAAGGAGGAGGAGGTGGTGGAGGAGGAGGAGGAGAAGAAGAAGAAGAAGAAGAAGAAGAAGAAGAAGAAGAAGAAGAAGAAGAAGAAGAAGAAGAAGAAGAAGAAGCAGCAAAATGAGAAAAGGAGCAAAAGCAGAAGGAGAAGCAGGAGAAGCAGAAGCAGAAGAGGAAGAAGCAGAAGGAGAAGCAGAAGGAGAAGCAGAAAGAGAAGCAGTAGAAGCAGAAGCAGGAGAAGCAGAAGCAGAAGAAAAAGAAGAAGCATGAGACGCAGAAGCAGAGGGAGAAGGAGAAGATGTAGAAGCAGAAGGAGAAGCAGAAGGAGAAAGAGAAGCAGAAACAGAAGGAGAAGAAGGAGAAGTTGGAGAATCAGAAGAAGCAGAAGCAGAAGCAGAAAGAGAAGCAGAAGAAGGAGAAGCAAAAGCAGAAGGACAAACAGGAGAAGCAGAAGAAGCAGTAGCAGGAGAAGCAGAAGCAGAAGAAACAGAAGAAGCCCAAGAAGCAGAAGGAGAACCTGAAGCAGAAGGGGAAGCAGAAGCAGCAGAAGCTGGAAAAGCAGAAGCAGAAGAAATAGAACAAGCAGAAGAAGCAGTAGCAGAAGCAGAACGAGAAGCAGAAGAAGAAGAAGGAGAAAGAGAAGGAGTAGGAGTAGGAGGAGCAGAAGCATAATTAGAAACAGAAAGAGAAGCAGAAGGAGAAACAGAAGAAGCAGAAACAGGAGAAGCAGAAGCAGAATGAGAAGCACAAGAAGGAGATATTGAAGGAGAAGGAGAAGGAGACGGAGAAGCAGAAAGAGAAGTAGGAGAAGCAGAAGAAGAAGAAGCAGGAGAAGCAGAAGCAGAAGAAACAGAAGAAGTAGAAGAGCAGAAGCAGAAGCAGAAGGAGAAGCAGAAGGAGAAGGAGAAGCAGAAGAAGCAGAAGCTGAAGCAGAAGAAGAAGAAAAAGAAAAAGCATAAGAAGCAGAAGAAGAAGCACCAGGAGAAACAGAAGAAGAAGAAGGAGAAGGAGAACGAGAAGTATTAGGAGTAGGAGAAAAAGACGGATAAGCAGAAGCAGAAAGAGAAGGAGAATGAGAAGGAGAAGCAGAAGAAGCATAAGCAGGAGAAGCAGAAGCCGAATGAAAAGCAGAAGAAGGAGAAATTGAAACAGAAGAAGATGCAGAATAAGAAGCAGAAGCAGAAGGAGAAGCAGAAGAATGAGAAGGAGAAGCAGAAGGAAAAGCATAAAGAGAAACAGAAGGAGAAGCAGGAGAAGCAGAAGCAGGAGAAGCAGAAGCAGAAGAAGGAGAAGAAGCAGAAGCAGAAAGAGAAGTAGAAACAGAAGGAGAAGCAGAAATAGAAGCAGAAGAAGCCGAAGAAGCAGAAGCAGAACCTGAAGCACAAGGAGAAGCAGAAGAAGCAGAATCTAGAGAAGAAGAAGGAGAACCAGAAGGAGAAGCAGAAGCAGAAAGAGAAGCAAAAGCAGAAGGAGAAGCAGAAGGAGAAACAGAAGAAGCAGAAGCAGTAGCAGAAGAAGCTGAAGATGCAGAAGCAGAAAGAGAAGCAGAAGGAATAGCAGAAAAACAAGAAGGAGAAGGAGAAACAGAAGGAGAAGCAGAAGCAGAAAGAGAATCAGGAAAAGCAGAAGAAGCAGAAGCAGACGGAGAAGCAGAAGAAGGAGAAGGAGAAGCAGAAAAGAAGCAGAAGCAGAAGGACAAGCACAAGCAGGAGATGCAGAAGGAGAAGAAGGAGAAGCAGAAGAAGCAGAAGCAGAAGGAGAAGAAGAAGGAGAAGAAGCAGAATCAGAAGAAGCAGAAGCAGAAGTAGAAAGAGAAGCCGATGAAGAGAAGCGGAACGAGAAGCAGGAGAAGCAGAACATGCAGAAGCAGGAGAAGCAGAAGAAGAAGAAACAGAAGAAGGAGAAGGAGCAGAAGCAGAAGGAGAAGAAGAAGCAGAAGGAGAATCAGAAAGAGAAGCAGGAAAAGCAGAAGAAACAGAAGCAGGAGAAGCAGAAGCAGAAAAAACAGGAGAAGGACAAGAAGCAGAAGCAGAAGGAGAAGCAGAA
>NW_012312049.1:0-2289 GCF_000151885.1 Dipodomys ordii | reverse complement strand
TCAAGAAACAGAAGAAGGAGAAGGAGCAGAAGCAGAAGGAGAAGCAGAAGGAGAAGCAGAAAGAGAAGCAGGAAAAGCAGAAGAAGCAGAAGCAGGAGAAGCAGAAGGAGAAGAAACAGGAGAAGGACAAGAAGCAGAAAGAGAAGCAGTAGAAGCAGAAGAGGCAGGAAAAGCAGAAGCAGAAGAAAGAGAAGAAGAAGAAGACGAAGAAGAAGAAGAAGAAGCAGCAGCATAAGGAGAAGCATAAGGAGAAGCATAAGGAGAAGTATAAGGAGAAGCAATAGAAGCAGAAGAAGCAGAAGCAGGAGAAGCTGAAGCAGAAGAAAAAGAATAAGCAAAAGAAGCAGAAGCAGAAGCAGTGAGAGAAGCAGAAGAAGGAGAAGGAGCAGCAGAAGGAGAAGCAGAAGCAGAAAGAGAAGCAGAAACAGAAGGAGAACAAGAAGGAGAAGCAGGAGAATCAGAAGAAGCAGAAAGAGAAGGAGAAGAAGGAGAAGCAGAAGTAGAATCAGAAGAAACAGAAGAAGAAGAAGCAGAAGAAACAGAAGCAAAAGAAACAGAAGAAGGAGAAGAGCAGAAGCAGAAGCAGAAGGAAAAGCAGAAGCAGAAGGAGAAGCAGAAAGAGAAACAGGAGAACCAGAAGAAGCAGGAGAAGCAGAAGCAGAAGAAACAGGAGAAGCTGAAGAAGCAGAAGCAGAATCTGAAGCAGAAGGAGAAACAGAAGAAGCACAATCTGAAGCAGAAGCAGAAGAAACAGAAAGAGTAGAATAAGCAGAAGCAGAAGCACCAGGAGAAGCAGAAGAAGGAGAAGGAGAAAGAGAAGGATTAGGAGTAGGAGAAGCAAAAGGATAAGCTGAAGCAGAAAGAGACGCAGAAGGAGAAGCAGCACGAGAAGTACGAGTAGCAGGAGAAGAAGAAGCAGGAGAAGCAGAAGAAACAGAAGGCGCAGAGGCAGAATGAGAAGAAGAAGGAGAAATTGAAGCAGAAGCAGAAGAAGAAGGAGAAGCAGAAACAGAAGAAACAGAAGAAGGAGAAGAAACAGAACGAGAAGCAGAAACAGAAGGAAAAGCAGAAAGAGAAGCAGGAGAAACAGAAGAAGCAGCAGCAGGAGAAGCAGAAGGAGAAGCAGAATCAGAAAGAGAAGCAAATGCAGAAGGAGAAGCAGAAGAAACAGAAGAAGCAGAGGCAGTAGCAGAAGAAGCAGAAGATTCAGAAGCAGAAGGAGAAGCAGAAGGAAAAGCAGAAGAATTAGAAGGAGAAGGAGAAGGAGAAACAGGAGTAGAAGCAGAAAGAGAAGCAGAAGAAGAAGCAGGAGAAAGAAAAGCGGCAGGAGAAACAGAAAGAGCAGCAGAAGGAGAAGCAGGAAATGCAGAAACAGGATAAGAACAAGCAGAAGAAACAGGAGAAGGTCAAGAAGCAGAAGCAGAAGGAGAAGCAGAAAGAGAAGCAGGGGAAGCAGAAGCAGGAGAAGCAGAAGCATAAGAATCCGAAGAAGCAGAAGCAGAACCTGAAGCAGAAGGAGAAGCAGGAGAAGCAGAAGAAGCAGAATCTTAAAAGCAGAATGAGAATCAGAAGGAGAAGGAGAAGCAGAAAGAGAATCAAAAGCAGAAGGAGAAGCAGAAAGAGAAGGAGAAGCAGAAAGAGAATCAGAAGGAGAAGCAGAAGAAACAGAAGAAGTAGAAGCAGTAGCAGTTGTAGCAGAAGCAATAGGAAAAGCAGAAGGAAAAGCAGAAGAACAAGAAGGAGAAGGAGAAACAGAAGGAGAAGCAGAAGGAGAAGCAGAAAGAAGCAGGTAAAGTAGAAGAAGAAGAAGCAGAAGGAGAAGCAGAAGGAGAAGCAGAAGAAGGAGAAGGAGAAGCAAAAGCAGAAGAAGATGCAGAAGGAGAAGCAGAAGAAGCAGAAGCAGAAGGAGAAGCAGGAAAAGCAGAAGAAGCAGAAGCAAAAGGTGAAGCAAAAGAAGGAGAAGGAGAAGCAGAGGCAGAAGAAGAAGCATAAGGACAAGCACAAGCAGAAGGAGATGCAGAAGGAGAAGCAGGAGAAGCAGAAGAAGCAGAAGCTGAAAGAGAAGCAGAAGTAGGAGAAGGAGAAGGAGGAGAAGCAGAAGCAGAAGGAGAAGCAGAAGCAGAATGAGAAGCAGAAAGAGAAGCAGGAGGAGGACAAGAAGCAGAAGCAGGAGAAGCCGAAAGAGAAGAAGCAGAAACAGAAGCAGAAGGAGAAGCAGAAGCAGAAGGAGAAGCAGCAGAAGAAGTAGAACCAGAAATTCAGGCACGAGAAACAGAAGAAGCAGAAGCA
>NW_012312048.1:0-2290 GCF_000151885.1 Dipodomys ordii | reverse complement strand
TCCCCGCTGTGTGCCCGCTGTGACCCGCTTTGTACTAAGTGTGTCCAGCTGTGTCACCGCTGTGTCCCGCTGTGTCCCCTCTCTGTCTCCGCTGTCCCCAGCTGTGTTCCCTGCTGTGTCCCACTGTGTCTCGCTGTTCCCTTGCTTGTCCCGCTGTGTCCCCGCAGTGTCCCCGCTGTGTCCCTCTGTGTCACACTGTGTCCCATGGTGTCCCGCTTTGTCCCCCGTTGTGTCCCCAGCTGAGTCCCCTCTGTGTCGCCGCTGTGTCCCGCCGTGTCCTCGCTGTGTCCCCCGCTGTATCCCGCTTTGTCCCACGCTGTGTCTTGCTGTGTCCCGCTGTGTCCTCAGTGTGTCCCCCGCTGTGTCCCGCTGTGTCCCCGCTGTGTCCCAAGCTGTGTCCCGCTGTGTCCCGCTGTGTACCCCGCTGTGTCCCGCTATGTTCCCGCAGTGTCCCCGCTGTGTCCTCGCTGTGTCCCGCTCTGTCCTCGCTGTGTGCCCCGCTGTGTCCCGTTGTGTCCCCAGCTGTGTACCCCGCTGTGTCCCGCTGTGTCCCCGCTGTATTGACGCTGTGTCCCGCTGTGTCCTCCCTGTGTTTCCCGCTGTGTCCTGCTGTGTCCCCCGCTGTGTCCCGCTGTGTCTACTGCTGTGTCCCCGCTGTGTCCCTCTGTGTTTCGCTGTGTCCCGCTGTGTCCTCGCTGTGTCCCACGCTGGGTTCTGCTGTGTCCTCGCTGTGTCCCCCGCTGTGTCCCGTTGTGTCCCCAGCTGTGCACCCCGCTGTGTCCCGCTGTGTCCCCGCTGTATCGACAATGTGTGCCGCTGGGTCCCGCTGTGTCCTCGCTGTGTTCCCCGCTGTGTCCCGCTGTGTCCCCCCTGCGTCCCCGCTGTGTCCCGCTGTGTCCCGCTGTGTCCCCGCTGTGTCCTGCTGTGTACCCCGCTGTGTCCCGCTGTGTTCTCGCTGTGTCCCCCGCTGTGTCCCGCTGTGTCCTCGCTGTGTCCCCCGCTGTGTCCCGCTGTGTCCCGCTGTGTCACGCTGTTTGCCCGCTGTGTCCCCGCTGTGGCCCTCTCTGTACCCCGCTGTGTCCAGCTTTGTCGCTGCTGTGTCTCGCTGTGTCCCCCGCTGTGTCCCGCTTTGTCCTCGCTGTGTCCCCCGCTGTGTCCCGCTGTGTCCCCCACTGTGTCCCCCGCTATGTCCCGCTGTGTCCCCCGCTGTGTCCTTGTTGTGTCCCCCACTGTGTCCCGCTGTGTCCCCCACTGAGTCCCGCTGTGTCCCCCACTGTGTCCACCTCTGTGTCCCCGCTGTGTCCCCGCTATGTCCTGCTTTGTCCCCCGCTGTGTCCTGCTATGTCCCCGCTGTATCCCGCTGTGTCCCCCTCTGTGTCCCCGCTGTGTCCCCGTTGCCCCAGGTGTGTCCCCGCTGTCCACCGCTGTGTCCTCTGCTGTGTCCCCTGCTGTTTCCCCGCTGTGTCCCGCTGTGTCACCGCTGTGTCCCGCTGTGTCCCCCGCTGTGATCCCGCTGTGTCCCGCTTTGTCCCCGCTGTGTCCTGCTGTGTCACTGCTCCTGTCCCCGCTGTTCCCCGCTGTGTCACGCTGTGTCCCCAGCTGTGTACCCCGCTGTGTCCCGCTGTGTCCCCGCTGTATAGACGCTGTATCCAGCTGTGTCCCCGCTGTGTCCCCGCTGTGTCCCGCTGTGTACCCCGCTGTGTCCAGCTTTGTCCCCACTCTGTTCCGCTGTGTCCCCCACTGTGTCCCGCTGTGTCCCCCGCTGTGTCCCTCTGTGTCCCCGCAGGGTCACCGCTGTTTCGCGCTGTGTCCCGCTGTGTTCCATCGTGTCCCGCTTTGTCCCCCGCTGTGTCCCCCGCTGAGTCCCCGCTGTGTCTCCGCTGTGTCCCGCTGTGTCCCTCTGTGTCCCCTCTGTGTCTACTGCTGTGTCACCGCTGTGTCCCCGCTATGTCCCACTTTGTCCCCCGCTGTGTCCCTGCTATGTCCTCGCAGGGTCACCACTGTTTCGCGCTGTGTCCCGCTGTGTTCCATCGTGTTCCATCATGTCCCGCTCTGTCCCCCGCTGTGTCCCGCTGAGTCCCGCTGTGTCCCCCGCTCTGTCCCCGCTCTGTCCCCGCTGTGTCAAGCTGTGCCCTGCTGTGTCCCACTGTGTCCCCCGCTGTGTTCCGCTGTGTCCTGCTGTGTCCCCGCTGTGTCCCACTGTGTCATCGCTCTGTTCCCCCGTTGTGTGCCGCTGTGTCCCCCGCTGTGTCCCGCTGTGTCCCGCTGTATCCCGCTCTATCCCCCGCTG
>NW_012312047.1:0-2290 GCF_000151885.1 Dipodomys ordii | reverse complement strand
CAGAAGGAGAAGCAGAAGAAGCAAAGGAGAAGCAGAAGGAGAAACAGAAGCAGAAGAAGCAGCAGAAGGAGAAGCAGAAGCAGAAGAATATGCAGAAGGAGAAGCAGGAGAAGCAGAAGAATCAGAAGCAGAAGTAGAAGGAGAAGTAGGAGAAGGAGAAGGAAGAGCCGCAGAAGCAATAGGAGAAGCAGAAGAAGAAGCAGAAGCAGAATGAGAAGCAGAAAGAGAAGCAGTAGAAGAAGAAGAAGCAGGAAAAGCAGAAGCAGCAGAAAGAGAAGAAAAAGAAGAAGAAGAAGAAGAAGAAGAAGAAGAAGAAGAAGAAGAAGAAGAAGAAGAAGAAGAAGAAGAAGAAGAAGAAGAAGAAGAAGAAGGAGGAGGAGGAGGAGGAGAAGAAGGAGAAGGAGAAGGAGAAGCAGTAGAAGCAGAAGAAGCAGAAGCAGGAGAAGCAGAAGCAGAAGAAAAAGAATAAGCATAAGAAGCAGAATCAGAGGGAGAAGCAGAAGAAGGAGAAGCAGAAGCAGAAGAAGCAGCAGAAGCAGAAGCAGAAGCAGAAGAAGATGCAGAAGGAGAAGTAGGAGAAGCAGAAGAAGGAGAAGGAGAAGGCGAAAGAGAAGGATTAGGAGTAGGAGAAGCAAAAAGAGACGCAGAAGGAGAAGCAGCACGAGAAGTAGGAGAAGCAGAAGTAGGAGAAGCAGAAGAAACAGAAGACGCAGAAGCAGAATGAGAAGCAGAAGGAGAAATTGAAGCAGAAGGAGAAGAAGAAGCAGAAGGAGAAGCAGAAGAAAGAGAAGGAGAAGTAGAAGCAGAAAGAGAAGCAGAAAGAGCAGCACAACGAGAAGCAGGAGAAGCAGAAGCAGGAGAAGCAGAAGCAGAAGAAACATAAGAAGGAGAAGAAGCAGAAGCAGAAGGAGAAGCAGAAACAGAAGGAAAAGCAGAAATAGAAGCAGGAGCAGCAGAAGAAGCAGCAGCAGGAGAAGCAGAAGCAGAAGAAGCCGAAGAAGCAGAAGCAGAACCTGAAGCATAAGGAGATACAGTAGAAGCAGAAGAAGCAGAATCTGGAGAAGCAGAAGGAGAAGCAGAAGCAGAAAGAGAAGCAAAAGCAGAAGGAGAAGCAGAAGGAGAAGCAGAAGAAACAGAAGAAGCAGAGGCAGTAGCAGAAGAAGCAGAAGATGCAGAAGCAGAAGGAGAAGCAGAAGCAGTAGTAGAAGCAGAAGAAGGAGAAGCAGAAGGAGAAGCATAAAGAGAAACAGAAGGAGAAGCAGGAGAAGCAGAAGCAGGAGAAGCAGAATCAGAAGAAATAGAAGAAGGAGAAGAAGCAGAAACAGAAAGAGAAGCAGAAACAGAAGGAGAAGCAGAAAAAGAAGCAGATGAAGCCGAAGAAGCAAACGCAGAACCTAAAGCAGAAGGAGAAGCAGGAGAAGCCGGAGAAGTAGAATCTGGAGAAGAAGAAGGAGAACCAGAAGGAGAAGCAGAAGCAGAAAGAGAAGCAAAAGCAGAAGGAGAAGCAGAAGGAACAGAAGAAGCAGAATCAGTAGCAGAAGAAGCTGAAGATGCAGAAGCAGAAAGAGAAGCAGAAGGAATAGCAGAAGAACGAGAAGGAGAAATAGAAGGAGAAGCAGAAGGAGAACCAGGAAAAGCAGAAGAAACAGAAGCAGACGGAGAAGCAGAAGAAGGAGAAGGAGAAGCCAGAGCAGAAGAAGAAGCAGAAGGAAAAGCACAAGCAGAAGGAGATGCAGAAGGAGAAGCAGGAAATGCAGAAGACGCAGAAGCAGAAGGAGAAGAAGAAGGAGAAGTATCAGAGTCAGAAGAAGCAGAAGCAGAAATAGAAAGAGAAGCCGACGAAGAGAAGCTGAACGAGAAGCAGGAGAAGCAGAAGAAGCACAAGCGGGAGAAGCAGAAGTAGAAGAAACAGAAGAAGGAGAAGGAGCAGAACGAGAAGGAGAAGCAGAAGGAGAAGCAGAAAGAGAAGCAGGAAAAGCAGAAGAAGCAGAAGCAGGAGAAGCAGAAGGAGAAGAAACAGGAGAAGGACAATAAGTAGAAAGAGAAGCAGTAGAAGCAGAAGAGGCAGGAAAAGCAGAAGCAGAAGAAAGAGAAGAAGAAGAAGAAGAAGACGAAGAAGAAGAAGAAAAAGAAGCAGCAGCATAAGGAGAAGCATAAGGAGAAGCATAAGGAGAAGTATAAGGAGAAGCAGTACAAGGAGAAGAAGCAGAAGCAGGAGAAGCTGAAGCAGAAGAAAAAGAATAAGCAAAAGAAGCAGAAGCAGAAGCAGTAAGCAGAAGCAGTAAGAAGA